>NC_137654.1:5207002-5435387 GCF_963422515.1 Blennius ocellaris
CAGCGGAGGAGTGAAGACCCTGGTTGCAGGCCTCTGGTGTTAGCTGTATGCTAACGCTGGGTGAGCTCCTCCAGCAACCTCCTCCTCTATTGAAGAACAGGAGCAAAACCTTTTGAGTGGAGCTGCTCGGACTCAGCTCCTCCCTGGTGTCCACCGGGGAAGACTCCGGGCAAGACTCTTGAGGAGTCTCTTCCAAAGGCTTTTGGTGAAGGTTGGGGAATTCAAAGCTGTGAAATCCTGAGCGCCTCAACCAATCGGTGACTGGCTGAGTGCAGGGGGGAAGTGTCTTTTCAGCAGAAGGTGGGGGAGGATTTGCATGGGTCTGCAGTGGTCAAAGCCCCCCCCCCCCCACTGGGTGTGATGGTCAACCACATTCCTGGGTCAGAATTCACATGTCATGACTGTATCATGACAAATGAAAATTGTCTTTCCCTAGAAATGAACAAACTTTGTGTGGTCTGGTGAGATCCCAACATGCGTGACTTCTACAACCAATGCACACACAACGCAATAACTGAGTCTTTTACATTTTAAACTTAGTTTAAAATCGCAGCAGGGAAATAAAAAAAAGCATGTTATTATGTGAATTACTTGTAATATTTCACTGGCCTAAGAGTAATGGTAAACATTAACAGCTGTATTTCTGAAAGCTAATAAGCAAACACTTATTGAGAGGGGATTCGGGGAAACATTTGGTTTCAGCTTTTATGCAGAAATCCCAAATTGAAAATTAGAGTAAACGAGCAGTGTTCAGATGCCCATCCTATTGGCTCTCAGCATGCAACCTTTAGCAGAGGCTATACAGCAGGATGTTCGGATTGAGGGGGTTGAGGATGGCAGGGGGAGGATTCAGCAAATGTCCCTCCTTGTAGATGACATTGGGATTTTTATAAAACACCTTCTTACTTCAATTCCTCAACTCATGCAGTGTCTAAAAGATTATTGGGAAAGTACTGGATATACAGTAAAATGAAGTCAAATAAATGAGAGGCAATGATGATCTGGCCAAATCGACTGCATGACAGTCATTTCATGGTCTGAACAGGGATTTGGGTTCACAGGAGTTATTATCACACCTCAAGCCACAAAACGTTTTGAAGCAAAATATAATAAGTTGCTTTAACAAGTGATCTCACCCGCTGGGAAGTCAATAAAGCAAGGCAATAACACCCGAGATGAAGATGCTCACCACATTGCGGTACAGGGAAGATGCAGCAGTGTGGAGGTGATGACTGGTCGGTCCCAACCCTCCGTCAGCAGTGTCAATGACCGTTAGGATGCTTTCACTGCTCCACATTGGTGGTGAATCACAGGGATTGGTGGTGAATCCACGTCCACCTTTAATATCATTATAATACATGAAGTGGTAGAAATAACCAGCAGACAGAAAAGATCAATGTGATCAAATCAATACAATAATCAGCATGTGAACGAGGTAAGTTCAATCCTTTTAAGCTGTGTACAAACTAAATAAATTTTTTCACAAGTTTCATAAAATAGGTTGTTTATAGGTTGTATACATAATTATGAAATTGTCAACAGATTTCTCAAACCTGAGAGACCACAGACACGGTGATAAATAATCACAGGTTTAACAGTTTTAGTGGTACCGTGTGTGTTGTGCAACATCAACACACCACACATCAGCTGATTTCACTCGCCAACATCCCCAGATCAGACGCAAAACCTTGTGAGATCAAACGTGATTCCAGATTCCGTGGTGTCTTTTTCCCCCAAAAAACAAGTTTTAAAAAGAAGAGGCGTTGGTTCGTCATGACAACTGTATTGATTTTTGGATTCGGTCCGGCCCCACGACGTCGCCTCGCTTTCTGATTGGCTCCACGTCACAGTCAAACAAGCTCGTTGCGCCTTCCCCTCGGAGGAACCGCACATGTTGAATATCCCCCATCTCAGATCAGGGCGGTCCCAACATCCTTTCCAGCAGACGAGAGCAGTTTTAACACACGGCAGGAATATCTGATAAGATGATCATATGATGATCGGAGCGTCAGGAGAGAATCGGGGCCCAACGTGTGAACCGGAGCTGCCTGAGAGGACTCTGACACTTCGTGAATACTGCCACTGGTCATTGCAGGAGAGTGACATCATTTATAATATTATAATTGACCTTTTTGTACTGGCGTTGATTCATGAACTTTTGGAGTTTATGTATTGAATTTGATTTCATTCTACTCTTGCGGTTGTGTTAACTGTCACTTCACATTTCTCAGGTCACTTTCTAAATACAATTATAAAAAGAGGAGCTGATGGAGATTTAGCTTATTTATATTTTGACATGCGTTGCTGGAATCAAATTCCAAATATGTTTATTTTGAACTTCTAGTAATGTTATTAGTAGGCTTTGTTTGTCCTGTTTTTTCTGCAGTTTTAGTGCAGTCCTGTGGCTGTTCCTGTTTTCAGAGCCGGTGGTGTTGCCCCCCATCCTTCCTGGCCAGGACCTGGCCGTCCCCCTCCACCTGACGTCCTGGCGGCTGCAGGCTCGTCCCACGGGCTTGGGTTTGTTCTTCTGTAAAGTTCCCATCCACTGGACCAGTGTGGAGCGGCCTGGAGAGATCACCAGCAGCAAGAGGGAATGTCAATCTGCAGACTTCGACGACAGCCACAAGCGGAACTTCAGGTAGAAAAATCAGTCAGGCACTTATTGTGTCTACCACATTCAGGACTGCTCACATTTCACTGCCATTTGCAGGTTTTGTGTGGTGACCAAAAAGGAGAACTACCCAGACCAGCAGCCAGCCAAGAAGCAGGTATCTGGAGGTACCAAGCAGATTTATCGGCAGCCGGGACACACTCTCTACCTCCTGCCTACCATGGTGCTTGCCAACCTGCTGCCCTGCGACCTGAGCTACTACATCAAGGGAACGTCGATCAAAGGGACTCTGAAACCAGGGAAGGAGGCGGTGCTGCACGCTGCAGACACATCTCAGAACATGGAGCTTGGTAAGGAGGGACCATGCTGCCACATGAACATGTTATCATGGTTCTCCTACAATGTGTACTTCTAAAGCAGGGGTGTTCAAGTCATTTTAGTTCATGGGCCACATTCCGCCTACCGTATTTTCCGCACTATAAGGCGCACCTAAATACCTCAAATTTTCTCAAAAGCTGCCAGTGCGCCTTATAACCCGGTGCGCCTTATATATGGAGGAATTGCTCTACTGGAGACTGCTATTTGACAGCTGAACAACTAGAAGCTTTTATTTTGACAACTCTGACTTCGCAACCGGATCTTCAGAGCGGACGACACTCCACACAACACATTCATCACTCATGGTTGCACACCAACATTCTAACAAACCAAAATAAACTAGATGAAATAATTACTCCCTAAACTGGGGAACAAAAACACAACATAAACACAATCAACACAACACCAAGCCCAACAACAACCCACAATAACCTCCAACAACACAAAACATGAATTCCCATCATGCCTTGCATCCTGAGCTCCTCAGTGCAGCCGATAGCTGCAATGAATTATGGGAGTTTCTGTTTGTGGTGTTTTAAATGCAATTATTGGGGGTTCTATTTGGTTTGTGGTGTCGGTAATAATTGTGTTGTGTTGTGTTTTTGTTGCTTAGTTCATGTAGTTTAGTTTATTAGTTGTAAGTTGTCAACCAGCAGTGAAGAAGGTTTTGTGTGTAGTGTCTTCCTGGCATAGGCTGCAGGTAGGACTATCAAAATAAAGTGTGTGCACCTCTCTGGGTGTTAGAATCAGTGGAAAATGTAACCTAATGGCTTTGAGCTATAAAGGTTGCTGACCACTGGTCTATTGCATGCGCCTTATAATGTGGTGCGCCTTATATTTGAACAAAGTTGTAGATTATGTCAATCAATGTAGGTGCACCTTATACTCCGGTGCGCCTTATAGTGCGGAAAATACGGTAATTTCACTGTGGGTGGGCCGGATGGTGAAATGCAGAGCATCATTGGGTGGTAGGATTATGCTTCACGTAGCTGTAATTTCAGCAATATAGACATTAATGTTTTCTCTTTCATGTTTGATGGTTCTGCCAGTTAACTTCTTTCATCAGCTCCATGTACACCAACACTCAGGCTCCAGCCCTGCTAATGTTCTGAACACTGCTTCTGAAAACAGCCTTCACAATAAAGTTCAGTCAGAACCCAGCACAGCAGTCATGTGACAAGAGAAAACAGTTAACTAAATGTGGTGTTTTTGGCCTGTCATCCACGTGAGGCGGTGTTTTAGGAGCACAAAGACGTTTTTTTGTTTTTTTTTAACACGGGTCCGAGAGTGTGGGAAATTTTAAAACACCGGCTCGTGCCAAACAACGGCAAAGAAGATCATCTGTGGAAAAAAGATGACACGGTGCCGCATTTTGGTGCGTTTGGAAAGTGACAGTGCCTCTAAAGGCCTGGCATATGTACTGCATGCCCTGAAGCCTCGCGCTGAGCCGTGTTCATAGTGACGTGTGGAGAAGGCTGGGTGTGTGTCTGTTCCCACAGTGAGATACAAAATCATGTCATAAAAGAAACTTGGTTTATTCACATAGCCTAGTTCCCTAAAAAGCACCTTTCTTCAAGTCTCTTTCTGAAGGTCTCCACTGAGACACTTGGAAATGCAAACTCACCGAAAACACGCTGAAGGCGTGATGTTTAACCTGCTGTGTGTCACGGTTGTTGGTGTTGGTCTTTCAGGAGTACTGTTGGAGAACTGCCCTGCGTGCAAAGAGCTGCTGATTCCTCCCGGGACTCAGAACTATGTGGTACGCATGAGGCTGTATGACACCAGCAAACGCCTCCTTTGTCTCACAATCCGAATCATCCTGCGGGCCCAAGGAGCGCTGAAAATCCTCATCTCTGCCCCCTACTGGCTCATCAACAAGACTGGTAACGTTTTCCTCTTCAAAAAAAAAACAGGGCTGATTGTATCTGAAAATCAAACGATCACTTTCAGAAACCATTTTCGTCCTTCAGGTTTGCCGTTGATTTTCCGTCAGGACAATGGGAAGGCTGATGCAGCGGGCCAGTTCGAAGAGCATGAGCTGGCTCGGAGTCTGAGTCCATTGCTCTTCTGCTACACTGACAAGGAGCAGCCTGCCATGTACCACTCTGACACACTGTGTGGCGATGTTCAACTGAGTGTGTGTTCCACCTGGAGCCGCCCTCATTCTCCCCTTCACCTTTTTCAGGTGCACCATGCGGATCGGAAAGGGAATTCATCCAGACGGGGTTCCAGGCTGGTGCCAGGGCTTTTCCCTGGATGGAGGGAGTGGAGTCAGAGCAGTCAAAGTAATCCAGCATGGAAACAGACCTGGACTCATCTACAACATCGGCAAGTTTCAGTATTCAGCTATAGAGAGGGTGTCTCCGGACGAGTCCTTAAGGCTTGACACGAGGTGTCATCCACCCCAATGTAGGATCACGGACAACTTGCTGTCGAAGGCGTACAATGCCGCAGCCCGCATGGGGCGGATTGGTAACTCCCTCTAACACCTTATGCTGGCTCTCTCAACCTCTCTGTCACAAACAGCGGTTGATGCATCGGTGACAGAGCTCAGCGATGCTTCGCTTCAGGCCTTCGCCCCCATGGCCAGGGAGACCAGCCTCTTATGTAGACGCTGGTGCAGACACGAAGGCAGGTGTGGCTAGAGCAACCAAAGGGTTCTCCGCTCCCTCCCAGTGGAGCCAGGGGAGCTGCTTGGGTCGAGCCCCCTCAAGCGCTCTGCCCAGGCAGGGACGACCCGGCAGCAGTCCTCCAGAGGCCCAGAGCAGCGCCAAGCAGACCCGGCGCCTCTACGACCACTCCTTGACGGCAGCCCCACAGGTCGACCTCTGGGTTGGTTGTTTTTCGCAAGAGTGGTACGGTGTGCAGTCATCAAAGGGTTTCACACTGGTGGACCTCCAGGATCCATATTTCCATGTGCCCAATGCACCACACCACAGGGACTTTCTCAGGTCTGCCTTCTTGGGGCGCCACTATCAGTTCAGGGTACTGCCCTTCGGACTGTCCCTCTCTCCCCGGGTCTTCACTCGGTGTGTGGCTGCTGCCCTCACTCCTCTGCAAGCAGAGGGGCTAAAGGTTCTACCTTACCTCAACGACGAGCTTGTCTGTGCGCCCTCTCGCGCTCAGGCAGCCATGGACACTGCCCGGCACTTGACCCATGTGGCCCGCCGAGGGCGAAGGGTGACCATGAGAGGAGCGGTCGAGATCCCTCCCAGCATGTGACTTATATGGGTATCAACCTGAATTCTGTCACCATGACGGCAAGCGTGGCAGCCAGACGGGTGTATGACATCCTCTCCTACCAGTCCCATTTCAGGATAGGCAGGATGTTGCCTTATGTTCAGTTTCTACGCCTTGCAGGCAAACTGACGGCGGCATCACAGTGACCCCCCTGGGCCTGTTGGCTCTTCGGCCTTTCCAGATGTGGATCAAC
The DNA here is from genome assembly GCF_963422515.1 of Blennius ocellaris. Lineage (NCBI taxonomy): Eukaryota > Metazoa > Chordata > Actinopteri > Blenniiformes > Blenniidae > Blennius > Blennius ocellaris. The sequence continues at coordinate 5,213,425 of NC_137654.1, forward strand.
AGCCTCCACCTGGATGCCAGGTTACACAGGCATCGGAGGGTCACGGATACCCTGTTTTGATGCACCTCTGGGTAACCGTGGGGAGAAAGGTTGTTTCTGGCGAAGAGGGTGGCCCCTGGTGCCAGTGAGACAGTGATGGTGGACGCTTGCCCTTACAGGTTGGGGCGCCATCTGGCGGACGGTGCGGGCCCTGTGGTCGGCCAGGGACAGCACGGGCCACATATATGTGCTGGAGCTGTGGGTGGCTCACCGAGCCCTAAAGCATACATAGAGCAGCTGTTTGTCTGCCGCGGTGGCCCTGAGCAGGGCAGGACCCGGTCAAAGCAGAGGCTGTCCCACTGGGTGGTAGATGTCATTATGCCCCACCATCCGGGGGGGAGATGTCGCTCAATGAGAAGTGCATCTACCTCATGGGCTTCTCTGAAGGGGGAACCCATTGAGCCAGTCTGTGCTGCAGCCTCGTGGACCTCACCTTTACCAGATTCTACAGAGTGAATGTGGCTGTGCCCCCTCGGCTGGGAGTGGTCTTGGCCACCACTCCTTCAGCATCCAGTGTGTGGATTCCACATGACACTGTTGACACTGATCATCCAGTGCTAAAGCACTGCCTCTGGCGGTCAGTTGGGATGAAATAGAACGAAAGTTACATACGTAACTACGGATCTATGAATCCTGGATGACCGCCAGGGTGTTCAGTCACTCAGAATTACCGTGGGTTTGCGAGAAGATTCCTAAGGAAAAGATCCACCGGTGACACCAGAACTTCTAGACACCGAGGGGTCACGTGGGGGTCACAGGTGAATTTGTTGGTATAGGTGTTCGACCACTGTATACATGAGATGTAGGCATCCAGTGCTACAGCACAGCCTCTGGAGGTCCTCCGGGATTCATAGAACCATAGTTACATATGTAAATTTCATTCTGTACTGTTTGTCAACTACAATCTCATTATGTCTGTTTTTTTCAGATTTTTGGTTCTCGGTAGTTTTGCAAACCACGTGATGCATCGTTACATTTCTCGGTCCTCTTGTATTAAAATACGTCTTTGTGTGTTTAATGCATGCAGGCATCAATGTTCGTAAAGGAAAAGGACGCTACAGGGACACCCACATCGTGACCTTTGCCCCCCGCTACCTGCTGGACAACCGCTCGTCACACAAACTGGCCTTCGCTCAGAGAGAGTTTGCAAGAGGAAAAGTGAGGCCATGTTGATATCACCACTAATGTAAACAGAAGAAGACGAAATTATGTGTTGAGAGGAACAATTCTCGTTACGCTCAGTGTTTAATCAGGGTTGAAATCTTGTGCGTCTGCAATATTTAGCACAAGACAATAAATAAGTAATTGACTGCCTGTGTGTCAGGGCACTGCTAACCCAGAGGGGTACATCTCCACCCTGCCTGGCTCCAGCGTGGTCTTCCACTGGCCCAGAAACGACTACGACCAGCTGCTGTGTGTGCGTCTCATGGACATGCTGAACTGTACCTGGTCCGGAGGCTTCGAGGTCAACAAGCCCAGGTCTTTTCACGTCAACATGAGGTGAGCTACGTCCACAGAAACACCCAGCACCACCACCAGGTGGTGTTCACCTCCTGGTGGTGGTGAAATTAGATTTTTTGCTGTCTAATATCTTTAATGTGCTCCTATAGTCTCATTATCTCATTCTTGTCTGGATTCTGTTGGTTGTCATTTTGGAAAACGTCATCATGTTCATAAATGTCCCTCTTCACTGGAGTTGTGTTTCTTCAATGTGTTTTTGTCCAACACAAATTGTGTCTGAAGGTTTGCAATTGTTCTTGTTTTCTACAGGGACACTCTGGGAAACTGCTTCTTTCTGCGAACAGAGATCACCCTGAAAGGAGCCACATACCAGATCTCCTTCAGCGACACCGATCAGCTGCCTCCACCTTTCCGCATTGACAACCTCTCTGAGGTGAGCCGCTATCATTACAGCTTTTCAACACTGGAAATATAACTGTACATTATTAAATGTGAGCAGTGGTCACAACTTTGGACTTCATTCATATTGTCCAGTTTTGTCTTTTTTTTTCCTTCTTCAATTAACTATATGAGTTTCATATCAGTTATGTTTACTTAGGTGAGACTTACTGAGGTGAGACTTTCTCTCCTTGATTTTATCTCACCGACACGTCCTGTTTCTGTTGGATTCTACGTCCCCAATAACTTATACTGAAAGAAATCGTTTCTTAGAGCCTCTCACGGTAATCACATCAGCTTCTAAAGCAGGGGTGGTCAACCCACGGCGCCTTGCCTGTTGGTGTGCAGCTCTCGGATCCATTAATTGAAACTATCGCAGTGCGGGTCTTCCAGCTATAGATGGTTCTCATGTGACACTCAGAGTTTGGATTTTCTTTACTCGTACCTAAACGCATCACTCAGAGGACAGCACCATGACCACAACATCCCGCTCACTCACATTGTGACACAGTTTAACACAAAACCTGGCTGAACAAGATGATACTGATGGAAGAACCGCACTTCCGATCCGCCCAACGGACCCCCAAATATTTCATTAAAATATGTGAAATTGTGTCCCGCTTTGACGGTGTCCGACAACTTTTTTCTTCCGCCATGTACAAATATCTGTAAACCAGTTTTTCTCTCCTGTGTGTGTGTTTCTGCCTGATTCACTGATCCACGACCCTCATACAATGTTTGAACACACTGTTTTTATTAATAAGAAAATAACACGATTATTAAATCGAGCCGTTTAAACCATAGTGAAAGAGAAGATGAGGTTGAATGAAGACAGAACAGTGGAACTGACTAACCTCCTTGGACTTCTGTCTCAGGTTCCCATCCAGTTCTGGCAACACGGTGTGGCTGACATGCGGCTGCACACGGAGGTGAAGGCCAGCTCAGTGCTGGATTACGCCTGCGATGAGCCCACGCTGCCGCCGTACCTCACACTCACTGTGAAGGGAGCGGGGTCATCGGAGGTTACGGCCGACATGAACTTCTTCAGAGAATACAACAAACTCTACTACGAGAACTTCATCTACATTGCAGCCTCTCACACCTCCCAGTATGTGAGACGTCACAGCTCAGTAAAAGCACAGTTTCTAAGACTCTGTGATGGCCACCTGGTTTAATGTGTGCAGGGACGCTGAAAGCCGACCGGTGGGGAAGAAGCATCAGGTGAATCGTGCTGAGCTGGTTCTGGACATAGACACCAAGTCTCAGAGGGTCATCCTGAAGAAGAAGGTGCCGTTTGAATTTCCTCAGTGAAGCACAATCTACAATCTGAGTGAAATGTGAAGAATAAAGTTCCCCTTAAGAAAAAAAAGTTACTTTACCAGAATCCACATGGGGACAGATGAAAGATTTAGGAGCCAGTTTTAGTTGTTGATGTGCATCTCTAATACGTTGTCAATACCTTTCTGAAGGAAACTCATTACACGTAGACAAACACTCATTTCCAGCATTTATATTTTACGACTGATGCCCGGGTTCAATGACCTTTCCGCGTCACGGTAATTGTTATTATGGTTCATTGTTAACTTCCCAGGACCTCTACGACCGCTCCTCGACAGTGGCCTCAGAGGTTGGCCTACCAGCAGACCAGGCTGGGGTCAGGGCCCCGGGGCCCCAGGGGACCGGGGCCACAGGCGCTGACTACACCCAGCCGGTTGTCAGCTCTTTTTCCTGGCGGCAGCTCAGCTACTCAAATTATTTCTGGTTCCGAAGGACGTCAGCCTTTGACCAGTATTGGACCTGAGGGGACTCGACAGGTTTTTAAAAATCCGCAGGAGAGGTCCAGTGTACAATCACCAAAGGGGAGTAGTTCACACTGGTGGATCTCCAGGATTCATATTTCCATGTGCCCATTGCACCACACCACAGGGAGTTTCTCAGGTCTGCCTTCTTGGGGCGCCACTATCAGTTCAGGGTACTGCCCTTCGGACTGTCCCTCTCTCCCCGGGTCTTCACTCGGTGTGTGGCTGCTGCCCTCACTCCTCAAGCAGAGGTGCTGAAGGTTCTACTCTACCTCGAGGACTGGCTTGTCTGTGCGCCCTCTCGTACTCAGGCAGCTAAGGACACGGCCCGGCTCTGGACCTATGTGGTCCATCCCATTCATGACCCCATGAAGAAGAGCTTTCAAGATCCCTGCCAGCATGTGACTTATCTGGGGATCAACCTGAATTCTGTCACCATGATGGCAAGCTTGGGGCAAGCCGGTCCCATTTCAGGATTGGCGGGATGTTGCCTTATGTTCAGTTTCTGCGCCTTGCAGGCAAACTGACAGCAGCATCACAGGTCATCCATCCTTGGCTCTTCGGCCTTTCCAGATATGGATCAACGGCCTCCATCTGGTTGCCAGGTTACCCAGGCATCGGAGGGTCACGGTGACCTGATCTCTAACCCTGTGGGGAGAGAGTTTGTTTCTGGCAGACGCAGACGGTGCAGGCCAGCGGGGGGCTCACCTCGCCTTGGAGCACTTTATGCCCTTCGTAAAAGGAAGGCATGTCCTTATCCGGTTAGATAACATGGCGGCGGTGGCACAAATAATCTACCGAGGGAGCACCAAGTCCCTGCAGTTACTGCGGGGGACAGAGTGTCTCCTCGACTGGGCGGTTCCCCGGCTGGCCAGCCTGAGAACAATGCATGTGCCGGGGGAACAGAACCAAGTCGACCCACTGCCCCCTCTGGTTCTCTTGGACAGAGATCTCCAGCACTCTGGGGCAAGACGGCCTGGCACACGACTGGCCACGAGGGTTGCTCTCTGCCAACACTCCACAGGGCCACAGCAGCAGGTCTTTTCTAGGGGGACCATCATTTTGGTCCAGGCCTGTTTATTGAGTTTATTTTTCAAAATCAGTGTCAGATTTTGATTTGTTAATTTTCATAGAATTTGTATTTATTATTACTTTTGTCAGATTCAAGTTATTTCTGTGACCATTGTGAGTTTTTCTTTCATTAACCGAAGGTTACCGACAACGTTGTCCATGTGTGTATGTGTGTTGTGTGCAGGAACCCGGGAAGCGCTCTCAGCTCTGGAGGATGACGGGAGCCGGCATGCTCTGTCACGAAGGATCCTCTCCCCCACAGAGCAAGCTGGCCCAGCCACGTCCTCTGGACTCGTCTCTGGTGCTGGACATCGCCGGGCTGGCGGCCGTCAGTGACAACAGGTCAGTGTTCGACCTGACAGGCTTCTCTCATCAATGGTTGCTGCTGCCGGTGTCATCAGAGGTTCTTTCTGTCTCCCAGCTTTGAGCCGTTGATGCTGAGGAGGCCAGATTCCCGCCGCAGCACCACGCAGACCTGGTACTTCAGCTCTGGCATGCTGACCTGCGGACTTCCACGACTGGTGGTGCAGGTAAGGAGAGCGGAGCTCACCAACACAGTGCTGATTACAAGATGCAGTGAACAGAAACAACATCTATCTTAATCACGAGATCTTCAGCCTAATGGAGAACTTATTGGAATGTTCCGCTGCAGGTTGTTTCTCTTCAGATCCGTATTTAAAGTGAGACTTGTGCCCGGCAGGTAAAGAATGGCGTGGCGGGGCTGTACGACGGAGCACAGGTGGTCCTGGGACCAGATTCAGGCCTGCTGGAGCCAGAACCCGAGCAGCAGTTCATGAACCAGAAAATGAGACCTGGTTCTGGGGTTCTGTCGGTTCAGGTGCTGCCCGACGGGCCCACACGAGTCCTGCAGGTGGGAGTTCAGCCATGAAGCACAAAGAGAGAAGATTGAAATTGAACTGTCAAACAAAAGCACAAACACAGTGTCGCAGCCATCACTGCCAGTGTGCCTGTGTGTGAGTGTGAAACGTGAATGACATACTTGGTCAATAATTCAGTGATCTATCGGAGAGTGAAGCTGATTGCTTGATGACATTTGAGCTGAAGTTTTGGGGGAAGCTTTCATGTTTTCACGCTTCTCTTCATATCCAGTTAAATGAGGCTGATATGAATGAGCTTTAAACCAAAATAAAATAGAGAGGAAGTACAAGCTCATTTATTGAAAAATATATTTTTAATACAAAATAAAGGTTTATTTGTCCTCGATGTGCAATATTTTAACAACCAATCTCATAAAAATGCAATTACTGTGAACCTTCTGTTTTATCTACGTAATTTCAAAATATCTTGGTTTTGTTTTGTTAAATTACAAAAAACATTGAAAACTGATTATTTCCTCCACCACAATGACCAAAAACACTTTGAATAGTTGAAGGTGACAATTACTTTTTGGTCTCAGTTGTTGTCACAATAACCAAATAGATTTTTTTCTGCTTTTCCTGGATGAACTAAACTCTTATGCACATCTTCATAGTAACTTAAATATCAAAACAGTACAGATTTTTTTGGTTTGTGATCTAGAAAATATTTAATTTGTTATTTGGATGTTACTCTAATTTGTACTGTCCATGTTTTATGTGCTGTTTCCAGTGAATTTTCCATCTATTGTCACACTCAGAAATGACGTTTTGATAACACGTCAATATTCAGACCTGATCATTAAACTGCTATTGATGTTTCTGAAACTGTTCCGCAGGTTCAGATGGTCGATGAGTGATTTTCTAAATCCAAATTGCTGCACCAGGGAGAGAAAGTAATCTGAAGGTGGAAGTAATGAGCTCCTGAGAGCAGTGACAGTTTGAGGGTTGGCTGCTGACATTATGTGAATCTGCTTGGTGGCGTGAAGCACTCACTATGAAATGTTCCATTCACACCACAGTCCAACCAACTGAACACGTGTAGCTTTAAGATGAGAACGATCAACATCCCTGACATAAAGAACATCTGTGTGGTGTTGATGAATGTTTGCCTGTTTGCAGATCAGTGACTTCAACCAGAGGAGAATGGTCCGGGGTTCCTCCAGCACCGAGCAAGACAAGAGCAAGGAGGACGACAAGGAGCTGGAGCAGGAGCTGGAGGTGACACTTTCACCTCAGCATGACATTCTACATGAAGCACAGCTCGTTCCCACAGTTCTAGATGTTTTCCTGGTCCTTGTTCTCCAGGTGGTGGTGAACCTCGACGAAGGTCTGGGCGTGTCTCTGGTCAACAAGGTTCCTGAGGAGCTGGTCTTCGTCACGCTGTCTGGGATTGAAGTTCATTTCACTCGAACAGCCACCAATGAAGTGCTGGAGCTGAGCATCCACAACATCCAGGTGCACACACATATCAAATCAATCTTTATTTATACAGCACTTTTTATACATTAAAGTCACACAGAGTGCTTTAACAAGAATTAAAAACAGTGCAAAGATAAAATAGATAAATAAAAAGCAGATGAACACACACACACCCACAGACCCCCCCCCCCCCAGCTGGGCAGACAAGCCAATCCCACCACATAGTGGGGGACCAGCAAGGGGCCCCGGGGGGGGAGGGGGGGGGGGGGGAACCCAGGGGACGGCACCACCAGCAGCGAAACCGGCCACCAGCAGTGTAGCGCCCCCTAGAGGAACCACTGGAGAAAAAAAAAGAAGGTAGAAAATTAGATAATTATCTAAAATAAAAGTAGATAAATACGTTGATAAAATACATAAATGTATAAAAACATATACATATATAAAATCAGTTAAAAGCCTGATTAAAAAGGTGAGCTTTTATCCCTTTTTTAAAAACCTCCACAGCCCGGAGGTTCCCCGGCAGGATGTTCCACAAACGGGGGCCGTAGGAGCTGAACCAGCCTCCCCGGGGGTCTTGGTCCTCGTTTGAGGGACAATTAAAAGGCCGGTGCCGGAGGACCTCAGGGCCTTGAGGGTCGATATGATGAAAGTCGTTCAGATAAATGAGAGGGTGCAAAACCATTAAGACACTTAAAAACTAGTAAATACTAGTTAAACTAATAAACACATGTATGTACGTGTCAACCTCCGTGCTGCAGACGAAGGTTTCTCATGGTCCAACAGTGAAGTCCTTGTGTTTCCAGGTGGACAACCAGCTCCTGGGAAGCACCCAGCCTGTGATGCTGTGTGTCACTCCCAGCTCCAGCGACGGCACAGTGAGCGACTGCGGTCCGGCCCTGCAGGTCAACTCTGTGAAGGTGCCCAGCAGCCTGATGCTCACCGACCTCTTCAAGGTGGGGAAGTCAGTCAGTCACATCTAGGCTGAGGGTCTGGTGTCCAGGGTCACCGCCTGGTCTGAAAGAGTCTTCAAAGTATTGAGTTTACACATCTGCATTCAATACCTTAAAAAGGTATTACATTTGATATTATAGGTCTTACATTTTGAAGAGATGCTGGGAGTAGCTTGCTGATTAATGTTTAATCGTGCAGCCAGGCAGTAGTACTCCAGATTCCTTGGTATTTGACTCGGACTTGTCTTGGACTCGGCCACTGCGGGAGGTTGTCGGTAAAACAGACTGAAAGGCAGTGTTATTTTTGCTGCAATGATGTCATTTGGAGGCTCAATCTTCAAAAAAGAAGGCTGAAATGAAGGGCGCCCCCCTGCTGAGAGCTTCTCACTAACTGTCCAGTAGAATCTCGGAGTAGAGACGTAGTGTTGAGGTGAAGTGGAGATCACGGCTCAGTTGTACAGTCGGTCATCCAATAACCGGAGTGTTGGTGGTTCAAATACCACTCTATCCAAGCCAATGTCCTTGGGCAAGGCACTTTACCCACATTGCCTCCTGTGAATGTTGGTGATGGTCAGAGGGGCCGCTGTGGCTACAACCTAGCTTCCCACCACTGGTGGACTGGTGTGAACGAACAACGGTTGATGTACGTGTTTTGAGTCGGCTTGGGAAAAAAAGGGCTATAAAAATCCAAACCGTTGTTGTTCTGAAGTCGGTGCTGTGTGACTGATGGCGTGATGTTTCACAGCACCTCATGGTGACGGCTCAACGCTTCACCGTCATCATCGAGGAGAAACTGCTGCTGAAGCTGCTCAGCTTCTTTGGATATGGACAGACAGAGGCTGGTGGGTCAGAAATCACAATTTACACTCGCATACAGAAACAGACAGATTTGCTTGACGTGGAGTCCTGATGGTTCTGAGCGCAGAGCTGGAGAAGCTGGATGAAAACCTCCACGAAAAGACCAGCGAGGAGACCGGACCCCCGAAGCGTTACTACTTTGAGAACTTGAAGATCAGCCTGCCTCAGGTCAAGCTGAGCGTCTTCACCTCGCACAAGCTACCCCCGGATCTCAAGGTGCCTCCACAGGACCTCTCCTCTGTAGAGCCGCTCGCTAGCACCTTGCTAACGCCTGCGTGTGTGTGTGTGTGTGTGTGTGTGTGTGTGTGTGTGTGTGTGTGTGTGTGTGTGTGTGTGTGTGTGTGTGTGTGTGTGTGTGTGTGTGTGTGTGTGTGTGTGTGTGTGTGTGTGTGTGTGTGTGTGTGTGTGTGTGTGTGTGTGTGTGTGTGTGTGTAGGTTCTGAAAGGCGCTCTGGGCTTCCCTCTGGTTCGTTTTGAAGATGCGGTCATCAACATGTACCCGTTCACCAGAGTTCACCCGTACGAGACTCAGGAAATCATCATCAATGACGTGTTGAAGCACTTCAGAGAGGTGACACTGTTCAATCTTGTCCTGGACACAGTAACTATAGGTACTACTACCTATAGGTACTACTACCTATAGGCACTACTACCTATAGGTAGTAGTACCTATAGGTAGTAGTGCCTATAGTTGCTGTGTCCCAACTGATCAAACATGATGCCAAGAAACAATAGTTGAATGATGTTTCCCATGTAGGACATGTTCTATGTGTGATTCTTGGTTTTGCAGTATTCTAGAAGCTTGACTGATCAAAGTGTGGAGTTCACACATTTCCTGAATGTGTTTTACTTGGGATGGAGACCATTTAAAATGAGAAAACAAACTTGAGTGTGAATCCACTAGTGTATCAACAGTTATAGAATATATATTGTCAAGACATCCCAGACCTCAAATGAAACTAACTGGAACAAGATTTACTTTACTCACAGACAGTGAAGCATATTTCAGTTTTGGGTGAAATTAATGGAAAAGATAAGAAATTGAAGCTGCAGTGATATTCTATCATGATGGCAGAGCATTCAAGTAGAAACATGAATGGTGAATCCAACGGGACAGACAGACGTTGGAGCGGGTTCTATTCTGTGTTCTGTCTGTTCACAGGAGCTCATCAGCCAGGCAGCTCAGATCCTGGGCTCGGTGGACTTCCTGGGGAACCCCATGGGTCTCCTCAATGATGTCACTGAGGGGATGTCCGAGCTCATCAAGTATGGCAACGTGGGTGGTCTCATCCGCAACGTGACCCACGGCGTGTCCAACTCTGCAGCCAAGGTAGCGTACGCTGCTCGGAGCTGCTCTCGGTTCTGGAGAATTCTGTGTGAACTGCTCGTCTGTGCCTTTTGTTAGTTTGCAGGGACTTTGTCCGACGGGCTGGGGAAAACCATGGACAACCGACACCAGAGTGAGCGGGAGTACATCCGGTACCACGGCGCCACCAGTGGCGAGCATCTGGTGGCGGGAATCCATGGACTGGCTCACGGTATGGACACACCTCCAGACCTTACTCAGGGTCCTGGTGGACCAGCGGGACCCTCGGGGCTGAACTCTGGTGGTTTGAACTCTGGAGAGGACAAAACATCACAAAGCAGCGTTGTGGCTGAACTCAACTGTTCTACATCAGGAAATCACGGCACTGTGAACTTTGTGTCTTTGCAGCATGTTTTCCTTCTCATTTATCTTTCTTTTCCTACAGACACATCTTTGTTGTACTATTTGTCCTTTTGCAGCTGGATTCTGTCCACTTTCTATCAATTCTTAGAACGCAGTGTGTTTAATCTTAATGTGTGTATTCTTCACTCTCCTGGGTGTCCTGGGTGTCACAAGTTCACCAGGACCGATCAGCAGATTTCTGTTTAAATCAACGTAGAGTAAAGAAACATATCGAGCAGATTTAACTGCAATTCAACATGTCTTTAAAATAATTCTGCAATTTAATTTGTCACTCATGCATAATACTGCCTGATGTACTGTGTATGGATTAATGCAGCGCTTCTCAAAATATACTGATCCATACATGCACAGACAGACAGAGACAGACGGACAGACATTATGATCCAGATGCACAGAAAGCAGGACTTTTAATGTCCTTTTTTAAAACCTAGTAGATCTTTATTTAGTTTGCATCTATTGTTTTACTGCTGGTGGTTTAATTGTATTTTATTATCTTAATTAGTCAACTCTAAAAATGTCATTAAAGATTTCAGCTTTTTTTTATGCTCCATTCTCGGCCTGTTTTCCTTTGAACTTTTAAATGAGCCTTGTCCGGGAGTTGTTGTGTGCTTTGCTTTGTGTTCCTCTTCAATGCCTTGCTCCGTCCTCAGGGATCATCGGAGGCATGACGAGCATCATCACGTCCACAGTGGAGGGCGTGAAGACGGATGGCGGGGTCAGCGGCTTCTTCTCCGGCCTGGGGAAAGGTCTGGTTGGCACGGTGACCAAACCGGTGGCCGGAGCTCTGGACTTCGCCTCAGAAACGGCGCAGACGGTCCGAGACATGGCGAGTCTCACCAACCACCGGTCAGTGTGGGGGTGGGGGTGGGGGTGGGGGGGTGGGGGGGTGGGTGTGAGTGTGGGTGTGAGTGTGGGTGTGAGTGTGGGTGTGAGTGTGGGTGTGGGTGGGGGTGTGAGTGTGGGGGTGTGAGTGTGGGGGTGTGTGTGGGTGCGTGTGGGTGCGTGTGTGAGTGTGAGTGTGCGTGTGTGTGTTGGTTCCTCGGTGTGTAACGCTGTGTGCTTCCTGTCTTTCAGACTCAGTGTGTGTGTGTGTGTGTGTGTGTGTGTGTGTGTGTGTGTGTGTGTGTGTGTGTGTGTGTGTGTGTGTGTGTGTGTGTGTGTGTGTGTGTGTGTGTGTGTGTGTGTGTGTGTGTGTGTGTGTGTGTGTGTGTGTGTGTGTGTTGGTTCGTGTGTGTGTGTGTGTGTGTGTGTGTGTGTGTGTGTGTGTGTGTGTGTGGGTGTGGGTGTGTGTGTGTGTGGGTGTGTGTTCCTGGATGTGTAACACTGGGTGTGTTGGTTCCTGGGTGTGTGTGTGTGTGTGTGTGTGTGTGTGTGTGTGTGTGTGTGTGTGTGTGTGTGTGTGTGTGTGTGTGTGTGTGTGTGTGTGTGTGTGTGTGTGTGTGTGTGTGTGTGTGTGTGTTGGTTCCTGGGTGTGTAGCACTGGGTGTGTTGGTTCCTGGGTGTGTAACACTGTGTAACGCTGTGTGTGTGTGTGTGTGTGTGTGTTGGTTCCTGGGTGTGTAGCACTGTGTGTGTGTGTTGGTTCCTGGGTGTGTAACACTGTGTAACACTGTGCCTCCTGTCCCCCAGACTGGGTGTGTTGCGGGTGAGGAAGCCTCGCTGCTGTAAGGGCCCTCAGGGTCTCCTGCCCCGGTTCTCTGCAGTGCAGGCCGACGGCCAGGAGCAGCTCTTCCGCCTCACTGACAACATCCACTCCGAGTTGTGAGTCTCTCTTGCTGTGCATGGTTGTGTTGCGCCGTGTCCATGGTGTCTCCAGACTGAAGGTTGTTGTGTTGCAGCTTCATTGCCGTGGAGCCCATGGACAGCTACTGCGTCCTCATCTCCTCCAAGGTGGTGTACTTCCTCAAGCCGGGGGAGTTTGTGGATCGGGAGGCCATCTTCCTCGAGGTGAAGTACGACGACCTCTACCACTGTCTGGTCTCTAAGGATCATGGGAAAGTGTATGTGCAGCTCACCAAGAAGGCGGAGAACAGCAGCAGTGGCGTGGCCATCCCCGGACCCTCGCACCAGAAACCCATGGTGAGTTCACTGACACTCAGTCTTCAGAGGACAAAGTTTCTGATGTATCCACATGGGAATCTTCCTGAAACGTATGTCTCATATGTGACGTGGTGCTTCTAGTAACTCCTCATTACTGACACTCTGTCCCACAGGTCCACGTGAAGACCGAAAGCCTCGCCATCAAAATCTCCCAAGAAATCAATTATGCCAAAAGTCTGTACTACGAGCAGCAGCTGATGCTTCCTGCCAGTGTGGACGAGGACGTCTTACTGCTGGAGTCCTGAGCTGCAGCTGCTCCCGCCGTGCCGTGTCTGCAGCAACAACGTGCCGGACATTTCAGTCACGTGACTTGTGACGTGTATGACACACACACACACACACACACACACACACACACACACACACACACACACACACACACACACACACACACAGTTAAACATGCTATGCAGCGTTCATCTGGCTGTAAATGAAATGTAGAAAAGTCTTCCACTTGTATGTTTGTGAAAAGACAGAATTGTACATAGAGAGCGACATACTAAGACTATAAACTTGTGTACATACTGTGTAAATTAAGAAGGATGTGAACTTTAACAAACTGCCTTTACAACTCTATTTTGTGTATAAGAGACTACTGAAGTAGACAAGAAGGAATTGCACTGACATGGAGAGGTGGTCTGCAGCTGTGTGCTTCGTGGACACACACACACACACACACACACACACACACACACACACACACACACACACACTCTCTCTCTCGACATGCCTGTGACTGTCTATACTGCCTTTTACATCCCATCAGGTGTGATATGTACCTTCCTATAAGGGTTATTATGAGCTTGGAGTCAAGTCTCCTCCTGTTGCAGCAGCGTTCTCACAGTGGAGGAGCTGCTGGTTTGTTGGCTCTGGTGTTTCTCTGACTGAGTTGAGGACGAGTGTGTCCGGGAGGTGATGGAGTTGTTTGTGATATGTGAGTGAACCATCTTCCAATTCAAATAAAGCATCACACATTTACAATGGGAGTGTAAATACCTTTTATTTCCTGCAGTTTGTCATAGAAACCAGCTTAGTTTCAGTCAAAGTGTGGATCTTGGAAAGGAAGAGAATTATTATTGTGTGTGTGTGTGTGTGTGTGTGTGTGTGTGTGTGTGTGTGTGTGTGTGTGTGTGTGTGTGTGTGTGTGTGTGTGTGTGTGTGTGTGTGTGTGTGTGTGTGTGTGTGTGTGTGTGTGTGTGTGGAAATTCTATGTTGAACTGAAGACGACAGCAGTCACACCAATAAAACTGTTGAACATGTTCACAATGAAACTATGTATCAAAGCAATATTGTACAAATGGAAAATGATCTGCCAAAGAAATCTTACTGTCAGGAAGTAATAGTCAAGATATTACGATGAAATATGATAATTAAATATTGGGGAAGTGGGATTCCATACATTTTGAATTCGATATGTGTTTAAATTACATATATGTGATTGGAAATCTCATTCTGGCCTGGCTGATCAAGGATCCGACCAGATTCCAACCTGGGCCTCGACTTGTATGTTTGTGTTTATACTCCTGGTCAAAATCTTAAGACCCATTACAAAATTGCAAGAATTTGCTTTAGGTAGGGATGCACCAGTACCGATATCAGTATTGGGTATCAGTTCGATACTAGCCATGAGTACTGGTACTCGTCGTCATAAAACTTCCACCCAATACCAATTTACGGCAACTCGGTTTCTGAGACTGGTTGCATTTATTGGCCACTTACTTTTATGTAAAGTTTCTAGCAAGATCCGCTCAGCACGAGGGCTGCAACGATTCGTCGACGTTGTCGACAAAAATCGATAATAGAAATTGTCGACAATGAATTCCATTGTCGACATTCGTCGCTAGACGGGTTTTTCCAACAGAGTGAGGCGTCTCACTTCATTACAATCTCTGCCGAGTCGCACATGCGCAATAGCGTCTCTGACGCGTGGTAACGTACACAGAAATAATGGCGGCGTCCAACACAGCAGCTGCGCGCACGAGAACTTCAAAAGTTTGGGAGCATTTTAGCTTGGATACGGCGAATAAAAAGATTACTTGCAAGGTTTGCAAAGCAGACCTTGCAAGTAATCTTGCGTAATCTTGCGTATCATGGCAGCACCTCGGTGATGCACGAACATTTAAAGAGAAAGCACGTCGGGCAGTTGAACGAAACGGAGTCCGACTCGCCCCGGTAAGATTCAAGTTTTTATGTACATTGTACATTTTATAAGCGTATTTTCGCTTTAAAAGAGAGCTTTAACGTTATGCCTGACGAACGTATTTTAAATTAAATGCATGCAGTCCGAAGATGAAACACATTTGCCTGTCCTTGGGCAGAGGTTTATTTATTTTTGGATTTATGGCCTATCGGCAGCAAAGTTGAATAAAAGATGCATTTTTCATTGAAGTACCCACCTTTCCTGTGTTTATTATCATTTGCCACATAATTAAAGCAACCTCATGCTAAATTTAAGAAAAAATTCATATTTATCCGATTAGTTGACTAATCGTTTCAATAGTCGGTGACTAGTCGACTATTAAAATAGTCGTTAGTTGCAGCCCTACTCAGCATATGCACGCTCACTCTCTCACGCACAGTGGTCAAGCGAGGTGTGTATTGGCGTAATTACTCGGTATCAATGAGTACTCAAATGCAATTACTCATGCACTACTCGTTTTGGAAAAAAGTGGTATCGGTGCATCCTTACTTCTAAGTAAAGCTTCAAAATCCAAAAAGAAGAAATGATAGCAGGAGACAAAAAATTGGAGTGGGCAATTTATTGGAAACAACTTCAGTGAAACAGGCTGTTCACCAGCCGGTCAACAGTTTAAGCCCACACAGCTTTTAAAAGCTGAAATCTGCAGAGAATTGGATTCCATGGAATTTTCTGTCACATCTTTAAACTGTGAAGTCCTGATGGCAGAGGTCAAAAAAATCTTTGCGCGTTGAGCCAGAGAATTTGATTGGTTGTCTGTCAAAACAGTCATTAGGACTTTTCCACCAGAAAGAACCAGGAGCGAGTTCAGAGCCGCTGCCAGGGCCAGTTCTTCAGTGAGAACCGCCAAAGAACAGGTTTTTTTCCACCGATAACGAAGCCAAATGATAGCCATGTCATTGCGTCAATCCAAAACGTGATACGTCACTGATCTCACCGATCAGTCCGGGGCTCCGTGTTCGTTGTAGTTTTCAGAAAGCCGGTTCAAATCTCTTCCGCCTTGTAAGTAGTGATAACTCCGCCCCCAGCTGTCTGGCTCCAGTCTGGTTCCTCGCTGACCCAGGAAAGAAGTAGAGCCAGCGTAGCCCCAGGTTAGCCCTGTTAAGAACCGCCTTTGGTGATGGAAAGACAAAACACTGGTGCTAGCTCAGGCCCTGGCTCCGAACTAGCCCCTGGTTCTTTCTGGTGGAAAAGCCCCCAATGATGCTCGACCCTCATTCAGGCCGTTACTGGTTCTGACTGCAGCCCAATAACCATCAGAGGGTATCTATGAGGGAAGGGCTTCTGAAACAAGAACATCTTCTTCAAAGACACAAAATTGTCCGTTTGGAGTTTGCAACAATCAAATCCGACATTCAAAGGTGGAAGAAAGTTTGATTCTCCGACACTAAAAAATGTAAGCTTGGCTTTTCTGATAGCTTCCAACGTTGCTGGCATGATGGCGAGACACCAGCTGATGTGTTTTCTATGCAGTGGAGTGGCGCTTGTCATGGTCTGGTGCTTGTTCTTCAATGGAACAATGGAGCTTCAGGCTGTGGAGGAGTGTCAAACAGCTGGCGATGTGGAGATGTTTCACTTCTCATGCCTGGCTGGCAGAGGATGTCTTCCAGGAGAATAAAATCACTTTTTTTTTTCTTTTCTTTTTTTACGTCATCCTGTGTGTTTTCCTGATCTAAATCTCACTAAGAACATTTCGCGATGGCTGGCAAGGGACGTTTCCAAAAATTGACATGTGTTCCAGACAGTGGAGGCCATTTTCACCACGAGGATCAACATTCCTACTAGTCTTCTGGAAACTCTCATCATGCAGCTGAAATGAAAGTTACATATGTAACTACGGTTCTATGAACCTGGATGACTGCCAGAGCTCGAGAATGTTATGACAGCAAAGTCACTTGTGACCTCCCGGTGGCTCACATGAGCTTCGATTGTCACATGACACTTGAAGCTCAGTCCCTCAACTTCTCGCGAGCACACAAGGATTCCAAGAGTCTGAATGCTCTGGCGGTCATCTGGGATTCATTAAACTGTAGTTACATACGTAACTTTCATTCTATTTCATCCCTTCAGACCACCAGAGGCATGTTTTAGAGCACGGAATGATGGATCTCAAAGTCGGGGAAAACACCTACATCGTGACCCAGAAGGGTGCGGTCTCAGAACCTCCTCCAGTGGGTGGGGCACCATCATATTCACTTGGTAGTACCTTGCATACATCACCTGCGATGTCCATGAGGCTGCCTCACAGATTCCGTCCACTGGGACCCCACTGGATGCAACCCAAGATGTTGACAAGCTCCTTGTCGAATGACGGCATACACCAGCAGGCAGTGTAGCTCCTTGTGAGCAAAATAACTCCCACAACCCAGTGGGAAAGGCGTTGTGTGATGGACAGACCCCGCAGTGGCCCGACCTTCACATACCTGCAGTGGCCGATGTGTACTCATAGTGCACGGTCAGGACACAGGATCAGCAGAGGCCCGAGTACCAAACCGAGCCAAATGGAGCAATTGAGTACTGTGTGTAGAGGAAAACACCATGGGGACCCATGCATGGTTAGGGCTTGCAGTTCAATCACTCGTCTACAGGAGGCCATGGCCAAAACTAATGCTGTTTTGGGGCACCTTCACAAAAGAGACTTTCTGGGAAAGTCCTTTTCGTTTTGGGGAATGTGAAAGCACCCCGAACTCAGTTCTGGATTTTTCAAGTGGAATCTGGTCCCCTTCAAAACACCGGTCTCGGTCCTCTATGAAATGGACTTTTGAATGGGCGGGGTGAGGATCGAGGGGACGTGATGTGGCACACAATGCATTTTGGATGTGCAAATCTAAAAAAGGAGAGTCCTGTAGCATTTGTTTTCTCCCGGAAAATTGCTCTTGCACAGATGTGGAGTAGTGAGGAAGTGGTTCCTTTACAAGCGAGCTTTCTAGCAGATGGGGTGAGAGGATGGGCGAGTATGTCTTGTGCTCAATGCATTCTGGGTAGTAAAAAAACAGCTAACCCCGCAAATCAGAAGATGCGTGGCCCTGCTCGGAGACCCTGTGTAGTGTTGGCATAATAAATGGCAGAGGAAGGAAAGCATCGAGCAACCCTTGTGGCCAGTCGTGTGCAAGGGGTCTGGAGGTCTCCACCCAAGAGAACCAGAGGAGGCAGTAGGTTGACTCCTCCAAGACAAAGAGGTCTGCCTCTGCTTTCCCAAAAAGTTTCCAGAGGTTTTCCACTACCTCAGGGTGATGCCTCCATTCGCCAGGTGAGGGTCCTAGTCAAGAGAGAAAATCCACGACTTGGTTCTGTTCCCCGGCACATGCATTGCTCTCAGGCTGGCAGCCGGGGAACCGCCCAGTCGAGGAGACACACTGTCACCCGCAGTAACTGCAGTGACTTGGTACCCCCTTGGTGGTTTATTTGTGCCACCGCCACCATGTTCACCATGTTTTCCAACCGGACAAGGACATGCCTTCCTTTATGAAGGGCATAAAGTGCTGGAGGGCCACCATCACCCCGCAGGACAGAATGTATCCCAGGGCCACCCCCTTCACCAGAAACATCCTCTCTTTCCACGGGGTTAGAGATCGGGGACACCTCTGGGTAACTGTGAGTTCCGATGCCTGTGTAACTTGGCATCCAGATTGAGGCTGTTGATCCATATCTGGAATGGCTGAAGAGCCAACAGGCCCAGTAGGATGACCCGTGATACCGCCATCAGTTTGCCTGCGAGGCGCAGAAACTGAACATAAGGCAAAATTCTGCATATCCTGAAATGGGATCAGGAGGAGAGGATGTCATCCACCTGTCTGGCTGCCAAGCTTGCCATCATGGTGACAGAATTCAGGTTGATCCCCAGATAAGTCACATGCTGGGAGGTATCTTGACAGCTATTCTTCATATTCACCCTTAGCCCCAGATGGACCACATGGGTCAAGAGTCAGGCCATGTCCTTGGCTGCCTGAGCGCGAGAGGGCGCACAGACAAGCCAGTCGTCGAGGTAAGGCAGAACCTTCAGCACATCTGCTTGCAGAGGAGTGAGGGTAGCAGCCACACACTGAATGAAGACCCGGGGAGATAGGGACAGTCCGAAGGGCAGTACCCTGCACTGATAGTGCAGGGTACTGCCCAAGAAGGCAAACCTGAGAAACTCCCTGTGGCGTGGTGCATTGGGCACATCCTGGAGGTCCACCAGTGTTAACTACTCCCCTTTGGTGATTGCACACTGGACCTCTCCTGCGGTGAGCATGTGAAACGGCAGGACTTTTAGGAACCTGTTGAGTCCCCTCAGGTCCAATACTACAAGGACCTGAGGGGCTGCCGTCCTTCTTTGGAACCAGAAAATAGTTTTAGTAGAATCCCCCTGGTTCCAACAGGGGGTCTTCAAACTCAATGGCACCCTTGGCCAGGAGTGAGGAAAACTCCTGGCTCAGAACCAGGGCTTTCACCGGATGGTTGATGACGGCAATCCTGACTCGGCCAGTAAGTGTGGGCTGGTGTCGGAGCTGCAAGGTGAGAGTAGACAGCACCCAGTCATCCAGCGTGCATGCAGCCCAGTAGCTCAGCTGTCTCCTGGCAGACAGACAGCTGCTCTGCTGGCCGTCTGTCCCGCTGACGGCTACTAGAGGTCGACCTCTGGGACCGCTTTCAAGGAGCGGTTGTAGAGGCCCTGGATTTACTCGGTGCTGCTCTGGGCCTCTGGAGGCCCGCAAGCTGCTGCCGGGTCACTCCTGCCTGGGCAGAGTGCTTCAGGGCATTGAGGGCGGCCGACCCAAACAACTCCCTCGGAGCAAAGAACCCTTTGGCATGCATCGGTCGGGGGCGACTGCGCTAGCTACACCTGCCTTCGTGCCTGCACCAGTATCGACATAAGATGCTCGTCTCCCTGGCCATGATGGCGAAGGCCTGAAGTGAAGCATCGCTGAGATCTGTCACCAATGCATCAACCGATGTTTGTGACAGAGAGGTTGAGAGAGCCAGCATAAGGTGGAAGAGGCAGTTACCAATCCACCCCATACGGGCTGTGGCATTGTACACCTTCAACAACAAGTCGTCCACGATCCTGCATTGGGGTCAGGGACACCTTGTGTCGGGCCTTAAAGACTCATCCGGCGACATTATCAGAGACACGATAGCCGGCTCTATAGTTGGTATTTGGCCCAGCCCATACTAGGCGGCGTCCAGCAGAGCTGTTAGGGCCCTGGCATCCGAGTTCCAGTGGGAGAATGCCTTAGTGTCTCTCCAGCAGGTCTGAAGATCCTTGACATAGTCCTTCATTGGAGAGACTGAAAAAATGCTTACCGCCTATTGTTGCCTAAAGGAAGTGCCAACATGAGCAGGGTCCTCCTGTGTGACATCAAGCTGTAGTTGAGCCTGGGCCCCACAGATTATGGCCCCCATGATGGTGGCCTCAGCCCCCCACAGTAGGCTCTGCCTCGAGGAGCAGGAGAGCGACTCTGAGACATGCGACAGGGAGTCCACCCCAAGATCCATAAATTGGGTCACTGATGCGGCAATGGACATGGCATGGACATGGTTTTCCAGAGGGGGGTTGGCCCCTTCCATGGCCTGCTCCGCCTCCCTCAGCCTGGCCATGCGTACCGACCATAGCATGTAGCCAAAGCTCATGCATGAATCCTCTGAAAACCCTGCCTTCAGATGATCAATGCCCAAACAAGGTGGGCAAAGATCGTGACCATCGGGATAAACAATGTAAAGTGCCAGCCAAAACTGGGAAATGCTGACATGGGCTGTAACTCACCTCGTTAGCTCGAGTGAAAGCACTGCTGCTAACTGCAGGTAAACAACAAAAAGCGACAGCCGAAGCTGTGAAAACACTGACCTGGGCTGCAATCTCCTCATTAGCTTGAGCGAAGGCACTGCTGCTAACTGTGGCTATCCCAGCACCGAGGTCAAGGTACCACGGAAATAAGCCGATTGTACGACACTGCATTATGGCGTCCTATCCAGCCCGTTGGAGGGCGAACACAAGCTTGCAGCTCCAACATGTAAGGTCACGGGGTTGCCGACACCGCAGCTCGTTAGTTTTCTTCTCCAAGGGACTAATGTCCGATTGACCATACGTGGGCGAAAAATTCCAAGGAAGAAATCCACCGGTGACAACGGAACTTCTAGACTCCGGGGGGTCACGTGGAGATCAAAGGTGACTTTGACAGATGTTTGACCAGTGTGTAGATGAGCCGTAGACATCCAGTGCTAAAGCACCACCTCTGGTGGTCAGGAGGGATGAAATAGAACTGACTTCTCTTTCTGGCTGTCCACATTTTGTTGGTTTCTACAAATGTCAGATGTTGACTCACTTCCCTTCACAGTTGTTTCAATCACATCTGTTCCTACGGAGAAGAGCAAGTCATCAGCAATGAGATACAATTAAAAGTGACAAGGCTCAAGTATTATAAATATTAATATAATTTAATATCACAAATAATACATTACTTGGAGTACAATGTGTTTTCTGTTCCCAGCTGAGACTCACAGTCTCAACTTCTCAGGAGAAATCTTGATGAATTGATTCACTGGAGAGTGAACCCCTGAGGGTTTGATAAACTGGGCCAAACTAACTCATGAGTAAATAACAACAGGTCTCCTCGGGTTCTCAGGACATTCCCTCATCATAGTTTTAACACTGTGTTTTAGAGAAACACTTCATGACGTTACATCTCCCAGTTCACCAGTCCACTTCAGCTGGGTGAAGGTTCTTCTGTTGCAGGTGTCTTGACAAAGCTTCCATATGTTTGGGCGGTCTTGTTTGGAAAAGCAGAGGGTGAAGTTGGTGGTTTAAGGGTGGGTTCAGTCATGTTGGGTCAAGCTGGGTCGGGTCACGTCACGTCGGATAATGTCGGGTCACAGGTGAATCTCAGCAGCAGGATGATGAAGGTGGAAGTGAAGGAACGACGGGCGACTCCTCTGTTGATGGCTACACACAAACAAACACCACCGAGGTGAAATCCAGTCAGAAGGTTGAGAGTTTAAAGTTTATCCACGAGGAAAAGCGCCTGATGCGTCTTGATCCAGACTGATTCACCTCCATCATTCTACTACAAGAAATATTCACATAAAACCAGAGGCAGACTGAATAACAAATAAATATTCACTCCTGTTTAATGTAAAAAAAAAAACTTTTTAAACTCAAGCACAGGTGACTTTTTCAGACCTTAATTTTGGAGGTTTTTCTGTCGGATTCGTTTTCATTTGAGTTGTTGCCACTTACGCTATAAATCTGGTCTAATTTACTGCTGAAACAAGACAAACATACAGCAGGCTTTGTGAGACATTTTGGAATGGCAGCACTTCATCATGAAATTAAACGTTAGAAACTTTTACTGAAATGTCACATCGACTCATTTTTTCAGTACAACAGCACAGAATGAATATGATGCTGAGCTATTTATATTACTGTTTCTAAACAAGACCAGAACTGATTTAATGTTTGTCTCAGTGGAACATTTTTTTTAAATAATTTTGTCTAAAGTGATTTAGCTCTTATTTCAAAAAACATTTTATGATTTGCTCTGAAACCTCCTGGAATGGCTTTGAGGAAAAGTTCTCGACTTATTGGTTAGTGCTCTCTCCTCGTCACTAAAAGGTTGTGGTTTGGAGTCTGGACCGGGCCGCTCTCACTCTGGTTTCCTCCAGAAAGTCCAAAACTTACTGAAGTTCACTGAAGATAATAAAAAGTGTCAGTCGGATAGTTTTCTCTGCTGCTCCCTCTCATCTGTCAGCTTCTAACATTCTAACATGCATCAAAGCTGCAGAGACTCTCTCTTCCCACCCAAATCAGTCATAAAAACTCACAATAATCAAATGGACTGTTAATTATCCAAACTCTTGGATCCACATCTTTATGAGTAAATGAGTTGATAAGTGAAACGTATTGATCTTTACAGAATCCTGGTCACAAGTCAAAGAGCTTCCAGCTACTGTAAGTGACCATTAATGTACAAACGACCTGTTCAAGTTGTTCAGTCAGGTTTTAGAGCTCCTCATAGCACAGAGTCACTAGTGACCTACTCGTGGTCTCTGCTCAGCTCCTGCTAGATCTCAGTGCTCCATTTGATTCTATTGATCAGAACTTCCTATTACAGAGTCTGGAACATTTCATTGGGGTCAAAGGTTCAGCACAAAACTGGTTTAATCTTATCCACTTCCTTCATGTTAATGATGCTTTAATTCACACTAAAGTGAAGCATGCAGTTCCACGTAGTTCTGTCCTTTGGACCTATACTTTTCACATTATATTGCAATATATCTTTTTAATTGACATAATCTTCTCTTGTGAGCCTTTTAGCTTTGATTATTCTGAGCCTGAATTGAACAACCTTGAAGAAAAGCTCCAGATCTATGTGTTGTGGGACCAGAAGAGTTCAAGGAAATCAGGCAGGGTTAACTGCAATAGAAACCATTTGAGCTAACTCACCAGTGTAATGTTCTTTTCCTTTCTTCAGTCTTGGGTTGTCTGTAAAAGCCACATAACAGAATAAGCGTGATCCCACGGTAGTGGTCAGACAGACGCCAACTCACCAAACACAATAAGACGGATGTGAGTGTCAGTCGAGCCCAGGGGATTCTGGGCTGTACAACGAAACATGGAGCCGTTGAGCTCGGCAGGGACTCGCTCCAGCACCAGCTCCCGGCCGCTGTGCTGCTCTCGGCCGTCCAGGAGACGACTTCCCACCCGGGTCCACGTGAACATGGGTTCAGGGAACACTTCAGTCTGTGTGAATACAACTGTGTGAACAGCTCGTAGTTCTGTCTACAAACTCCTCATGTGTCATTTAATAACACTCATACAAGAGTGGAAATATGGACATTCTGAGGGAGTTTCACCCAGATAAGAGTTGCTGAAAAAATTGTACCAAAAATTGTCATTATAGAGTGCAACATTTTAATATTCAGTTAGTTACTTTATTACTGTGATTATGCCATATTTGCCAGTGAAGTAATAGTAATAGAGCAAGAAACGTGCTGAACATGAGGAGTGTAAAAACACCAGCGTGTAATGCAGCTGTAACGTGTGACTGTAGAGCCACATTCACACAGTGAAACATTTACACGTAGAATACAGCAGCTGAGGACCATGCAGCGTCTGAAAAATCACACAAATGTTCTTTTTAAGTAACAAATAGTTAAATAATGATAAAAAGCAGCTTAATACCGAATTGCAACAATTCAGGAATTCCAGAGTCTTTTTCAAGCCTTTTCAGGTACGAACACTCTGCTGTGCAGGAATCCATACTGTTTGCAATACCGTGCAAACCGAGTTCACAGATTAACAAGTGATCTTCCTGTATGTTGTGGAAGAGTCAATATTTGTTTTGTTATTGTTTGTATTTGTACATGTTTTATGTTTTTATCATGCTTTTTGTGTTTTTTGCTGGGGTGGAGGAATGGTCTCTCTCTCTCTCTCTCTCTCTCTCTCTCGCTCTCGCTCTCGCTCTCGCTCTCTCGTTCAGATCTTCACTCACTGCAGAAGGTCCCAGCTGGAAGCCCTGGACCGCCATCCGGACCGTGTCTCCCACTGTGGCTCTGCTGGGACTGGTGGACAGCTTTGGGCCCCTGGGAGCCGCTGAGGGGAACAAATACGAAATACAGTCAAACCTCTGATGCAGGGTTGCCCTACAGTCCAAAGGTGAGTGTCCCCCGAAGACAGGTGTCCTCTCTTTGGAGGGACGGGTCAGTGTCCTCTCTTTGGAGGGACGGGTCAGGAGAACTAATTTTAGGACCAGTTGATGTTGAACAAACCAAACATCAAATATGTTAGGATTATTTAAAAGTAAATAACTGAATCATTACAAACATGTATACTATATATATATATATATATATATATATATATATATATATATATATATATATATATGTATAGAAAATGATTATTAAATACAATTGAATGTACTTCAGGGACTACATACAGTCCAGTGTCATCTTCAGTGGACCAGACTGGTAAAATATTGATATAATAACCTTTAAATTTCCACTTCAAAGTTTTTCTGTGTTGTGGTCAAAGTGTATGTAATGAAATTGTCTATATTTTTGCAAGATCAAATAGTTAGTACTGAAAATGATTACAATTTCATCATCAACTAAATTTTAATGAAACATTCTGGTCAAATACAATGAAATGTCATGGAAACCTTGTATAAATCCTCTAGAAGCTCCAGACTGGAGCTTCTTAATGCGTTTGGCCCCCGGGCCTTACGTTCTCTATGGTTAAAGGGAAGTCAGACTTTTGTGTGTGCAGAGTATGAATGATGTCAACGTCATCATTCACCCTGTCCGCTAGGCTCCGACCAAATTTTGTGACGGTGCGACCTGTGCACGCCGACTGCTCATGCTCCAGAGCTACAGGACGCTTGTGTGAGGAGATCCTCCGTCTCCCCGTCTGATCATTTTACAGCAAATAAAGAGCCAGCGGCGATTATTCAGATCCCAAAACTCATCTCCTGGCACCACAACTTCTGAATATTGTAATAACCGGTTCTAGCCCAGGTATTTTGGACGTTTCAGTGTCGCTCAGCTTGTAGTTTCCCAGGAGAACCTGACTTTTATTTTTGTACTTCCTGCCGGGGGATTCTCTCCACCCGGTCATAACTTTATTTTAATGTATTCCTCTAAATATTACCCAGAATAATGGGGTAAAGGTAAACAAAACTGTTGTTCAGGATTTTACTCAAATGTGAAAACTGTGATGCTTTGAAACTACTCTTAATAAGAACACTTTGTCCAAAAGGGAAATGCAAGGCAGGAATTGTAACATGTTGCCTCTGTGTGCATTTTAACACACTTCAAACATGATGTAAGCAAAACAGGCCCAGACGTCGCTCTTATTTTCAAAAGGTTTTGATTAATTTCATGTGGATCAGCCATCATCTTATTTAAGTACAGTAAATGTGGATGTAGATTTCCACTAAATGAAGCCTTAGCTTGACGTGCTATCGATTCTCCTCTTCTTAATTCACATAGGAAAAATCCACAGGACCGCTTCTAAAGCTTAACAGTTTACTTCACAAACAAAAAAAGGGTGGTACAGAGAAAATGTCCAAAGGTGTTCCAAGTTATACAAGTGGTCCATTAAATCCAGATAAGAATCATTAATTCAATGAAAACAGGAGAGGGAGAGAGAGGGAGAGAGAGAGAGAGAGAGAGAGAGAGAGAGTGAGTGCCTGCCTCACTGATGTCTCCAGTAACCCTCAAACTCCACAGGAGCATCAATTAAGCAATTAAAGGTGCACAACTACTTGAAAACACCAAACAGTGGAAATGTGACATAAATTAAACTTGTATCCACTCATGTTAACCACAAACATTTTAAATGATTAACTTGTTGCATTAGTGCACCTAAGA
This sequence comes from Blennius ocellaris, assembly GCF_963422515.1. NCBI lineage: Eukaryota > Metazoa > Chordata > Actinopteri > Blenniiformes > Blenniidae > Blennius > Blennius ocellaris. Next base: position 5,239,712 of record NC_137654.1, read on the forward strand.
ACTGAAAATACCTGTAAATGATCCTCCTAATTCCTTCTAAATCAATTAACTGAAGGTACTACTGTTTTAGATGAAGTAAAAACATTTACCCTTTTAACCAACATCAATGATCTGCATTTAGGCTCCTACAGTGGAGTTCAGCCTAAATTGAGGTTAAGAAAACATCGTGAAGGTGACTTGAGAGTCTGTGGTGCGAGCTTCACTTCCAATGTCTGGGAGTTTTCAGCTCTGCTTCATTTCACTGTTTTCCCAGTCTGCTCCTGAAGAAGCTTTGACCAAGTGCAGAGGAGATGGACTTCACCTTCTGCGGATTGAACCATTTGCTACGAAGCAAATCAGTCCAAACAGGGCTGAGGGCTCAGAGTAACACATTACTGTTATTGTCATCACTTCACTTTGATTGGATGAATCGCTGACAGGCTCTGCTGATCCCTCATAGCCATTAATTGGACCTCTGAACATGTGGTTATACCTGCAATATGATTTTGTAATTTCCAGGTGATATGATGAAGCAAAACAGCTCAGTGACCCTGAACTCAGAAAGTTTATGTTGGGATCTCACCGCATACAAAAGATCATCTGTCATGATATTAAAATCATACATGTGCCTCAACATCTGGCTGCAACAAATCACTTCTGAGGGTCACAATGCTGATACTGACTCCCCCTCTTGTGATGTCATGAAGCTTGTAACCTGTGGCAGAAGTGCATCACTACTTTTATTAAAGTAAATGAAAACGTTACAGAATCTCACACAGACAAACTGCTTCTCTCAGTCTCTGACCCGCCTGTGTCTCCCACCCGTCCCACTGTGTCTCCCACCCGTCCCACTGTGTCTCCCACCCGTCCCACTGTGTCTGGGTGGCTTGTCCTTTATGGGCAGCGAGCTAAGCTTCCCCGGGGCAGACTGAAGGAGGCAAGGCTGCCAATCTGTACCACCGTCCCTCCGACCACCATCAACCACTCACTCTCTCAGTGCATTCCCCCAGGCAGTTTGGGGGTTCGGTGTTTGCCCTGGACACTTCAGCATGAAGACAGGCAGAGATGGGAATCAAACCTGCAACTTTTCAATTGGGAGACGACCACTCTACCAACCGAGCCCTACTCCTACCACCCTTGCTGCACCAGGAATCCTGCAGTGTGGTTGAGTTTGCTAATGAGTCTCAGACCCTCGCTGCTCGGAGTGGATGGAATGACCAATCTCTTCAGTCTGCGTTTGCCCAAGGGCTCGTCCCACAGGAGTTCTGCCAATGATGTGAGACAAACGTTTGCCTCTGTTGCAGTAAGCCAGGGCAGTACCTTGCCCTCGCCTGTTGTCCCACGCGTCCCGATGAAGAACGGGCTCTCCAGTAATTACTGGTTACTGGTGAGCAGAACTATTTCTAGAGATCCAGAGCAACTCCAATGAACCAGAACCCTCTGCTTGCAAAAACCCAGGCCTGAGCTGAGGAAACGTTTGTGGACCACCAGTTTGCAGAACAGTTGAGGTCCTGTTAGCCACCCAGTTGATCTGTGTTGGTGGAGTCCGGAGCTGAGGAGAATTTTATGAACCAGCAGTTCACAGAATGGTTGAGAGTAGCATTCGCCTCATTCGCCACCCAGCTGGAGGTCAGGGGCCTCATTTATCAAGGTTGCTTACGCACAAAATGGGACCTGAAAGATGTGTACGCCACTTCCCACGGCAAGTTTGTGATCTAAAAAAAATTATTTTGCAGATATGCCTACTGGTACACAAACTTTGAACCTTGCGCAGCACATTTTGGAGACGGGGAACCTGGCAGCACTGACAGTGAAGTAGAGAAGTGAAGCTCGTTTCATTTCACATATTTAATATCGTCCAATATCAGACTTATAGATCCACGTAATCATAAACAGCCAAGCTGAATTGTGTAGATGTTTTTTTCGTGAGCCATTAATACTGAATCAGCATGTTCATATGTCAAACTTCCATCTTTAAATGATACAGAGCAGTGGATTCAACCGATGGATCATCAATTGTGACAAACTACCAATCAGTCTAATTTCAGAGTGAACACATAACTAGTGCAGTGACAGCCATGTGTAAAGCGGCACTGTGGATGCACTGGTTTGCCCCCTGGTTGCAGCGGTGCTGGAGCACAAGACGGACGACCTTCTCGTCACCCACCGCCTCCAACTCGAGTGACTGAGGACACAAGACGAAGTCCACTGAGCCTTTCCACAAGTCCCTCTTTAAATATTTAATGTATACATTTAATAACAGATTAAAACTGGACTTTATCGTTCTGCTGTGCCAAAACGTCCATTTCCTCTCTCCACGCCGTCACAACCATGGGGCTGTTTTGGTGTGCAGCTGGCGCTGCCCCCATGATGTCACTCTCCTCTGGCCTCCACCTTCAGATCAAATCCACTTCTTCTCCACCTCCGCAGTCACTGATCTCTCTGTGACTCACACTATTTGCCAATGACTTGTTTTTTCTTTTATTAGCGAAGCTACAACTGTGACACAAATTGGATCATTCTCCTGACCTCCACCTCCTCCATGACTATTTCACTCACCATAAAACTGCTTTTCCTCGTCTTTTCTGTCAGGATTGATCGTCAAATGCCATCGATCAGCAGGCTGATTGAGAAGCAAACATATTGAGGAGGCACTTTGCATTGAGCACTAATGGTAGAAAGTGGGTGTCTTGAGGGCGGGAGTTAAACTGCCAACCTCTCAGGTGGACTGGGATCTATGAAAGTTTTGAAAGTGCATGCAGGCATACGCACGGTTTTACCGAGCCAAATTTATTTGGGCACAAAAGTAGGAATCCCACACAATGTTTTATAGATGAGGCCCCCGGTCCCTCAATGGCTTTAGTCCACAAGACCGTTCCAGTAACAATGATCCTGGAGGACAACCACCAGGAGACCACTACCTTCCACATCATGTGGACACTCAGGTTCTCCATTGGTCCTTGGTTCCCCTTGGTTGCAGTGCCAATAATGCTTGGCTTGACCTGGTTGACGGAGGAGATCAGCTCCTGGAGCTCCCATCACTGCGTTCCACCCCAACTCCAGCTGTCCTCTCTAGACCAGCTCCTTCGAAACCTGTGGGCCTCTCTGCTGTTCCGACCACCTATCATAACCTTGGTCCTGCCTTCAGCAGGACAAGGCGCTCTCACGTCTGCTCCACCAGCCTTACGACGAGGAAGTCCTGTGGCTCCAGGAAGCAGGTGAATACGGATATTGACCTGCTTCCTGGAGCCACACTACCTCATAGGCAGTTGTACAACCTCTCCAGATCTGAACAAGAGGCCATACAGACCTACATCTGGGACTTTCTGTCTGCAGGATTCGTCCAGCCTTCATTCTCCCCCGTTAGAGTTGGGTTCTTCAGCGTTCTATATATAAGTATCGTGTCGTCTTGCGTGAGTATGTGAGGGTGTGGGGGGGGTCTACGCTCCCTAGCCGCTGGCCTCCAGCCGGGCTCGTGCTGGGCCATGCGGGTCTTAGACTCTGCTCTTCGGCCGTCGGGTGGGGTGGGGGGGGCTTCCTGCCGGGTCCTCTTGCGGTGCCTTGTTGGAGTGGGTGTTGGTCCCCGTGTTCCAGGGCCGGCCACTCGGGGGTGGGGCGGGGCGGCGCGGGGGGTCCAGCTGGGTCATGGTCCTAGCGACGGGGGGGCCTTCTCCCTCTCAGGACCCCCCCTACCTTACCTCACCTTACCTCATTCAACAATAGGGACCAGTGGGTGGGGCCTAGGGTGGGGGGGTCCAGGCCACTTAACTGTGGTCTAGCCCCTCCCCCGACTTTGCGCCGCCCACAATTTTAACTACACTTGAGTCACCACTGTGTTCCGGGGTGTGAGTGTGGCTGGAGTATGGGGGGCACGCTCACTCAGGTGTGGCACTCCCGGGGGGCTGGGCAGTGGGCTCCCTCCTTACTCACGGTTGGATTGGTGGAGGATGAGATCTTCCCCAGGGGTGCGGCAGCATCCACTGCTGGGATGGGGGGGGGGGGGGGGGATCCCTGCCCACCGTGGCCTGGGGCCTTTCCAAACTCGAGCAGCCCTCCTACCCATAATCTTTATTTCAGTTTATTTCTCAGGATATCTACTGATTGTAAGCAGCTGTTATAAACTGAATGCACTTTCATTCTTGATGGGTATTTGCTGTGACTACAATGCACTTTAGTATTTTAGCACTAATGCTGCTTCATACAGGATTTTAATTTTTGTTTACCAATTTCTTCAAGCATAAAGGAATAAAGGTACTTTTGTTTAAATAAACAATTGACCTGTTTTTTCGCTATTTTGGAATCGAAGCAAGGAATCGTTAGGAACCGGAATCGATAAGCAGAACCGGAATTGGATTCATATAAAATCCTAACGATCCCCATTCCCCTGCCGGTACCCCTTCCTCGCCTCAGTTCCGCCTTCACCCCGCTCCACGGGGCCCACCCGTCTTCACGTACTTGGACTTCCAAAACGCCTATCACCGTGAGGGAGATGAATGGAAGACGGCCTTCAACACCACGCTGGGACATTTTTAATAACTGGTAATGCCCTTCAGACACAAACACTCCTGCGATTTTCCAAAATGTAATGAATGATGCCAAGTCATGGAACACCTCCTGAAGAACCATCTGCATGTCAAAGCCGAGAAGTGTGAGTTTCATAACTGCCGGGGGACGCCGTCTGGCCAGCAGCCCCCCCCCCCCAACGACTCGACTCTGGACCAGTAGTGATCAGAGATTCTCTTCTGCCAGCTGATCACCAGAGGCTTTTATTTTGACATGAACACACACAACCGGAACTTCATAACAGGACGAGACTCCACACAACACATTTCTCCCTCCTGGTTGATCACCAACATCCAACAAACCAACTAGAGGAAATAATTAACTATCTGAACCGAGGAACAAAAACACAAACAAGCCACAAACCAACACACAACAACCCCAACAATAACCCTCAATAACCTCCGGCAACACATAACCTGAACTCCCATCATGCCCTGCAGCGACCAACTCCGTGATGCTACAATACTCTTCACCACCTAGATGGCAGCACAGAACTTTGCCGGTGAAATGTAAAGTGACAGACGTCAGTGTGGTTCATCTCCACCTCCTGCTGCCATCTTGTATCAAAGTACTGTGTCAGTGACAGTGATGGAGAAGTTTTTGAAAAGGAAGAATGTGAACCAGGATCTCAGTTCTTCATCCATCAGGTCCAGGTTTCACACTGAGTGAGTCACTATTAAAAAAAGTCCTTTGTTTCTGGATTTACTGGATTCCTGTTGATAAAACTTTGATGACAAAGACTTTATATTGTTAATAGAGGCTACAGAGTGTCACATTTTAACATTTTCAGGTGGTGGTGGTGTGACTCCAGATTTTTCCAAAGAAAAAAGTGTCTCGGCTCAAAAAAGGTTGAAAAACACTGATCTGGAGGACCGGAGTTCGACACATGTGGTCGAGAGGATGATATCAGGAAAGCACAGGTAAATTAGGAGATGGTTGCAGCTGTCTCTCTTGATACGATATGATGTGGAGGGATGACTGATGATCAAATTACATCAAATGAGTGGGGGGGGGGGGGGGGATGTTTAATTGGGTAAAGGATTTCTTGAAGAGCAGAACCATCCAGGATGAAATAGGTTTTGAACTATCAACTCGGCTTACAGTTGAAAATGAAACACCACAGGGGAGTGTGATCAGCCCTACACTGTTTTCAAGTATGATAAATGGTATTTTTGAGAACGTGCCAAGAGACCTGGGAAGCCGATGATGGGGCTTTGTGGAAAAGAGGAAGAAATATAGGTCATGTGCTCTATAATCTTCAGCATGGAGTCCGGCTGACAGAAGAGTGGGGGATGAATTGGGGATTTAAATTCTCAGTGGAAAAAACAAAATGTATGATATTTAAGAATGGGAGAAGCACAGTAGGGAAAGAGGTGAAACTATAGTGGAACAATATTGAGAGGGTAGATAAGTTTAGATGTTTAGGGGTGTGGTTCGATACAAAGAGAGATCATGGAGAGAGCATGTACAGCAACTCGTGGGAAAGTGCAGAAAGGTTATAAAGGTTATAAATGTTCTCACAGGGGTGAAATGGGGGGGGCGAACACAGCAGCACTAAAGCAAATATACACAGCTCTGATCAGGTCAAGACTGGATTACGGTGTGTGGCATACGGGTCTGCAGCTAAATCAGTGTTGGAAAGAGGAGACGTGGTCCAGGCTCAGGCCTTGAGGGAGTCTGGGAGCAGGGAGAACATCTCCAGGGTGTGTCCTCCAAGTTGAGGCGGGGGAAACGCTACTTGGTCTACAGAGGAAACAGTAAAAAGGGAACGACTGGATTTACCTGGAAGGGCCCAGGGAGGAACATCCAACTAAGACAGTTAGGAAGGACAGCTGGCAGAGAGGGGAAACTAAAAAACTCAGTGTTGGATGGACGGAAGGGGAAAAAGAGATGGGAGTGCAGGGAATGCAGTTGTGACCACCAGTAGTATGGCCGGTCGCTCCTGTGTGGAGGAATGAGAGCAGAATGATAGATTGAAGCATGCTGAAAAGAAAGGAAAGTAGGGAGGGTCTACAATTGATGGGTGGAGTCTGGAGTCTGGAGTCACAGTGGTGGTGCCGGGCATGAAGGAAGGATAAGCAAAAGAACATCAGATCACCTAAGTGTGTTCACGGTGGAATTGTATGCCATCTTGATGGTGTTGGAGTGGGTGAGAAGGGAGAGAGTAAGGAAGGGTCTGGTGAGAAGGGAGAGAGTAAGGAAGGGTCTGGTGAGAAGGGAGAGAGTAAGGAAGGGTCTGGTGAGAAGGGAGAGAGTAAGGAAGGGTCTGGTGAGAAGGGAGAGAGTAAGGAAGGGTCTGGTGAGAAAGGAGAGAGTAAGGAAGCGTCTGGTGTGCAGTGATTCGGCGGCAGTGTTGAAGACCTCAGGTCGGGGGTCTCACAGTGCAGACAAGACTTGGTATATCAGGTAATGGCAGAGCGTTCACAGGAAAAACAACAGGGAGCAGAAATAGTTTTTTGTGGGTTCCTGCACATGTGGGGAGAACTGGAAGTGAGAAGGCTGACAGGCTGGTAAACAAAGCAACAACCAAAACAAACATGGGTATAAACATGTTGGCAAGAACAGAAGGGAAATCTATAACAAGGAGAGAAGCACAAAAATAATGGCAACAACAGTGAGACAAGGAAGAAGAGGAAGATGTGTTCAGTATTCACAATAGAGTGGGAGGGAAGAGGAGAGGAGGAGGCAGGAGGGAGGAGGAGAGGAGGAGGCAGGAGGGAGGAGGAGAGGAGGAGAGGAGGAGGGAGGAGGAGAGGAGGAGGCAGGAGGGAGGAGGAGAGGAGGAGAGGAGGAGGAGAGGAGGAGGCACTAGGGAAGAGGAGAGGAGGAGAGGAGGAGGCAGGAGGGAAGAGGAGAGGAGGAGGCAGGAGGGAAGAGGAGAGGAGGAGGCAGGAGGGAGGAGGAGAGGAGGAGGCAGGAGGGAGGAGGAGAGGAGGAGGGAGGAGGAGAGGAGGAGGCAGGAGGGAGGAGGAGAGGAGGAGAGGAGGAGGGAGGAGGAGAGGAGGAGGCACTTGGGAAGAGGAGAGGAGGAGGCAGGAGGGAAGAGGAGAGGAGGAGAGGAGGAGGGAAGAGGAGAGGAGGAGAGGAGGAGGCAGGAGGGAAGAGGAGAGGAGGAGAGGAGGAGAGGAGGAGGCAGGAGGGAAGAGGAGAGGAGGAGGCAGGAGGGAAGAGGAGAGGAGGAGGCAGGAGGGAAGAGGAGAGGAGGAGAGGAGGAGGGAAGAGGAGAGGAGGAGAGGAGGAGGCAGGAGGGAAGAGGAGAGGAGGAGGCAGGAGGGAAGAGGAGAGGAGGAGAGGAGGAGGCAGGAGGGAAGAGGAGAAGAGGAGGAGGAGGAGGGAAGAGGAGGAGGAGGCAGGAGGGAAGAGGAGGGGAGGAGGCAGTAGAGAAGAGGAGAGGAGGAGGAGGAGGGAAGAGGAGAGGAGGAGAGGAGGAGGCAGGAGGGAAGAGGAGAGGAGGAGAGGAGGAGAGGAGGAGGCAGGAGGGAAGAGGAGAGGAGGAGAGGAGGAGGGAAGAGGAGAGGAGGAGAGGAGGAGGCAGGAGGGAAGAGGAGAGGAGGAGAGGAGGAGGCAGGAGGGAAGAGGAGAAGAGGAGGAGGAGGAGGGAAGAGGAGGAGGAGGCAGGAGGGAAGAGGAGAGGAGGAGGCAGGAGGGAAGAGGAGGGGAGGAGGCAGTAGAGAAGAGGAGAGGAGGAGGAGGAGGGAAGAGGAGAGGAGGAGAGGAGGAGGCAGGAGGGAAGAGGAGAGGAGGAGGGAAGAGGAGGAGGCAGGAGGGAAGAGGAGAGGAGGAGGCAGGAGGGAAGAGGAGATGAGGAGGCAGGAGGGAAGAGGAGAGGAGGAGAGGAGGAGGCAGGAGGGAAGAGGAGAGGAGAAGAGGAGGAGGCAGGAGGGAAGAGGAGAGGAGGAGGCAGGAGGGAAGAGGAGAGGAGGAGGAGGCAGGAGGGAAGAGGAGAGGAGGAGGCAGGAGGGAAGAGGAGAGGAGGAGGAGGCAGGAGGGAAGAGGAGAGGAGGAGGAGGCAGGAGGGAAGAGGAGAGGAGGAGAGGAGGAGGGAAGAGGAGAGGAGGAGGCAGGAGGGAAGAGGAGAGGAGGAGGCAGGAGGGAAGAGGAGAGGAGGAGGCAGGAGGGAAGAGGAGAGGAGGAGGAGGCAGGAGGGAAGAGGAGAGGAGGAGGAGGCAGGAGGGAAGAGGAGAGGAGGAGAGGAGGAGAGGAGGAGGCAGGAGGGAAGAGGAGACCACATATACCAGATTAAGAATTGGACACACATCTGAACAGTAATAAATACATAACGGGGAAACATCCAACAGACAGTTGCAGCTTGTGTGAAGCACTGGAAACAGTGGAGCTTGTGCTGGTGACCATGGAAGTGTGGGGGAGAAAGAAGGAATATGATGGAGGGACTCGAGGAGGGAAACAGTGGAGCTTGTGCTGGTGACCTGTTGGAAGTGTGGGGGAGAAAGAAGGAATACGATGGAGGGACTCGCGGTTCACTTCCATGTGCATTCTATAACCTAACGTAACAATCTGGAAAATATCTCCACTTCTGCTGCTCGGCTTTCCCCACCTTTCCTCAAATAGTTTATGTTTGACTTCAGGAGTTCTGAGCCGTCTGGATCTTGGTTGACTTTCAGATTGTGGCTGTTCAGAGACGGAGGGTCTCGTCAGTGTCCAGTAGGCTCTGGCGCATGTGCAGTCGGTGCACACAAAGTGCAATCACAACGTTTGGGCTGCGCGTGGTCCACTGCAGAGGCTCACAGTGGGAACTCATGCATTACGATTTTGACGTCACGAGTAACTTGCGCACATGCGGACATTGGTAGCATGAAGAGGCTTTTAATAATCAGGGACTCACTGCTTGTTGTCTTCATTGCTACAATCAAACATGTGAGAATAAACTAGAATTGACTTCATTCAATCACTGAGCAGGTCTGGCAATAGGCGATTTAAAAAGTACCCCAAGTCTCAGACATCAAATGGTTTAATTTTATGTCAGTCACTTATGTTGTTGATCAGTAATTGGTGAAACCTTAAGTAAACCCTGCCTCTTGGCACCTTCACCTCCTGGCCCCAAGCTGCTGACACACAGATGTTGCTAAAAAAAAACATCTGTGGTGCAGAGAAGCTCTGTTCTGTAACACCTTCGGAATCAACTCTGGGACCACATCTGGCACACCTGACCACAGACGAGAATCAGGAAATGCAGAATAAGGTGGGACTGTAGTAGTGTATCAGCACATGGCTTCACTGTGACAGTGCAGGTGAAGGTTCCTTTAGTTGTTGAATCTCTGAGAAGTCACTTGTGCTGTCCATCCATCTTCTATACCTCTTTTATTGAAGTCACACCACCTCGCTTGGGGTGAGAGGCTGAACACTTCCATGACTAGTCACAGAGACACACTCACACACAATCCCACTTACAGTTGAATCCCACAGTGACAAGCCGGTCAGTGGATTTGAGCCTGCAGGAATTCAAACAACGACCTGTCAAGAAGCCATCGCGTTCAAACTGCAGTGTTTCCATATCATTTCATCCCACCAGTCACTCTAACCAGTAACTCTTAGTGAAAGGTCTCTAAAGTAGATTTACTTACATGGTGAATGTATCGAGGAGGTAATAAGACACTTAAACATCGATCCATACATCATCCATCTACCCTGGACAGTTTGACAACAATTCATTAAAGAGTGAAACACGGACATCACAGCAGTTAAAACCTTCGCTTATAGTGAACACTGTGTTTTCAAAATACATCTTAGAAGGTCTGATTCAACTCCTTTAGCAGACGTGACTTTTGATGTTGAGAGAAGTTTCCTCAACTGGGTCTTCATGATTTTGATAGTGAACTCTATGATAGGATATTTTCTTTGTGGTGATCTTTTCTCATTCTCTTCTGTTACTCTTTATCTCACACTTTGACGTTGTGGCTTCCATCTTTAGTAAATGTATTCACCCATATCTCCATTCCACTTCCCTCCCACCCAATCCCTCCATGGTGAACACTGGATATCCCTGGGTTAAAACATTAAAACATATATAATAAAAAAGACGTTAACTGGATTTCGCTTATTGCAGGTTATTTTTAGAACGCATCCCCCACGATAAATGAGGGACCACTGTATTCCTGTTTGCTTCATGTGTTGTTAACCCCCCCACTACGCTCACACAAACAGAACCTGGTGTGATCAATCTGAGGGGGCAATCCACGGCATTTTATACAGGATCTCAGTGAATCAGCCTGTAAGTGTCGGATATAGTTCTGAAGAAATGTGTGTTGGGTCAGCCTGGCGTTCAGGACTTACCCAGTGTGACTTCGGCCTTCATGGGCATGGACAGAGCTGGGTGGTTGACCTCACAGCTGAACAGAGCCTCATTGTCCAGCTGAGGATTCAGACTCCAGGTCAACATCGCCCTCACCTCCATGGTGCCGTCACCGGCTCCCTGTTGTCGATGTTGGAAGTAATAGAGTGGGTCGCTGCTCTGGACCCAGCGGGGAAACTCTCGGCTCACCACTGTCTCGGGGATGACCTCGGTCGCTGGCTCAGGTTCCAGCTCTGACCCGTCTTCTCCACCCTGCTGAGGGTCTTCAGGGTCATCTTGTCCCAGCCGACCCAGCCTGGCCTCTTGCTCCAGTGAAGACAGGGACTTCTTCACTTTGGTATCATCAAGCTCTCGATTTGTGAGCACCAGAGAACTCCGACGCTTCTTCTGACTCCTGGTCACACTACTGTCCTGGTCTGCAGTCCTGCTTCGGTCTCCCACCAAGGAGGACCACTGGCCTGTTGGGACCACATCGATCAGCTCACCATCTCGCTTGAAGTGAACCTCAGAATCAAGAAAAACAGCCCATATCAAACAATGATATATATATATATATATATATATATTATATTAGTATGATTTGATGTAAACCTTACGTGTGTTCACTATTGCTCTCTGATGTCTACAGGTGACACATTTCCACCCACAGTAACACCACAATCCTTTACGTTCAGCTTTTATTGCAACTCAAGATTAATTATTGTAACGGTAACTTTCCAATAAAGAATATTGAGAAACAGAGCTTCGTCTTTTGTGAGGCTTATTTGAGGCCTCAAACAATGGCACAGTCATAATCAGAGAACAGAGTTGTGTGAGAGTGTGCACCGAGGGGAGGACTGTGGGGGTGTTTAGAGAGAATCCTGCGTGGGCCTGCTCAGTGAGACGCATGAAGTCCTGCGATATAACTGTTGTGACTTCAGTCGGTCCTGGATTAGCTCAAACAATCTGTGAACCAAATAGTAGAGCCTCACAGGGCACACGACCCAACAGCGCTGTGAAACGATTACAACTATGAAATAGTATCAAGTGATGTAAAATCTGCCACCACAATATCATCATTGAAGATGAAAACCTTACATTTTTTGTAACCAATAGGAGTTGCAAAGCAAACAAAGTAAGAACTCAAACTGTCTGATCCCAACGCTGGAGAGTCTGGACAGACCCTGGAACCCCATCCTCACGCTGAGGAACTCTTGATCCTGCACATGTGTCAGCACAGTGTTGGCCAAGTTACCTTAAATTAGTAACCCAGTTACAGTTACTACTTTCAAAAGTAACTCACTTACTTTAAGTTGCTCATTACTTCCAAAGTAACTAGTTACTAGGGAAAGTAACTTAATTTTTTTAAACTTGAAATTCTATTATTAAAATACATTTTAACTTATAATGTCTGTTTTCCTCTTATTTATTTATTATTTTCTACTGTTTTAATTTTAATGTTAATTAATTGTTTCCAACCTTCTACAAACATTAGTTTGGGGTTATTATGGAATAGTACTCAATAAAACAAACGGAAGAATTAGATCATTGATCACTACGATGAAACAGTGGATCAACAAAACACAACATACAGTATGTTGACACTTTTTATAGGCATATTTATTATTGCCATTGAAACAGGTAGAAACACAATTAAACTGTGCCTCAGAACATTTAGCATCTGTAGGAATAATCAATAAATGTGCAAAACTGATTGAATAGATTATTTCTACATAAACACAGTGAGGTTCATCCGTTCTTTTTAACTTTAATTCATTCACTTGTCGGGCCAGTCACTGATACATCCAGCCTCTAGAGGGCAGCGTTCCCCTCCAGTTGATGAATGGAGCTGGAGGAGAGTAAGACAAGGTGGGAGCTAGGATGCTACCTAGTGTTTATTAAAAGATATAAAAGAACCCAAGTTTCTTCAGCAGTCATAGAAACATCACAAGTTGAACGTTGCTGCATCACGTCCACCAAGGTCGCTGTAGTTCTGAGTTGTGCATGTGAAGTAATGAGCCGCTTTAAATCGCTGTAATGATAAACGCACTACTGATTTTGACAAAGTAATTAGTTACAGCACTCGTTAACATAGATCCGCCCCGATCCCGATCATTGCGCACGTTTTGATTCATCATTGTGTATGTCCGCCAAACGGTGCGGGACGAGTAGGGTTCCGTAAAAGCGGCAGAAGAAGAAGCGGAATAATAATAATAATGCAAAAAACGGCGCCTTCACAGGATTGTAGTAATTGTGCGACGCCTCTTACAGAGGCAGGTACAATTAATAACTATCTTCGATAATTATTAATCTTTATCGATAGCCAGCCACAACATAAATAGTGATGCTTATGAGGTAAGAAATCCCTACACACTTAAACGGAAATTCAATCCATCGTCATTCTATTAAGTTGATGACATTTGATGAGGACATGATGTACCTGATGTTTGTCTCATTCCGGTCCATTGAAACATTATTTGGTAGACGTTTGTTCAGTTTTACATATGAAGCTCTTCTCTTATCCTCTGATGATAAAAAATAATACATTTCCAAAGTGGTTGCGGCTTTGAGATTTAATTGTTGTGTCCATGACGGGAGCAGATGGAAGACTGTGACATCCATAAATTGGTTGAACGTGACGCTGTCTCACCATGGGAGCTGGCTTTGCTCCTGTAACAACGCAGACCAAGGTGAAGTTTTGGGCTTCGTAGCGGCTGAAGGGAGCTGGAATGTTGGCTGCCTCCACAGAGATGGCTTTAGGAGGGACTGGAAAAGACAACGTTGGAAACTAGATGAACTGTGCATGGTAATATAGTGAATGCCATAGAAACCATAGAATAATCAGTGAACTGGAAACAGTTAAATAGAAACAGTTTCTTGTTTAGATCATGCATCCATGGTACCGAGTGTTTAACTTTCATCATATACTTTGAAAATTACTACCTCAGTAAAGATAAGTGAAACAAAACATTCTTGGACTATAACAGAACATACAAATGAATACATGCCTATCACGGTGAGGGCGATGCTATTGGAAGCCAGAATGACCTTGTCTCTGGAGCCTCTCTCATAGATCCCCACATGGCACTCGTACAGACCATCATCCTGCATCTGGACCTCTGGAAGCCTAAAACAAAGAAACACCCAAACAACTGAAGGCCACACAGAGTTTGCTGTTGTCCCTCATTAGGACCTCCTGTTTAGGATTTATTCACTTGAGATGACTAATTCAGAATGACACTACATCAGGCTCAAACATAAGGCTCTAACTGGAAAACTGAAAGGAAATCATTGACTTTTTAAGACTGCTTTCTTGAGATTAACTGACAGAACACGACACAGACAACCCAGCTGAGATATTGGGGATGCTGCCGTGAAAGCTACCAAACTATTGGTTGCTATCAAACTAGCCTCAAAGCTATGCTGTCAGGGTGAGTTAGTACCAGAAGGTTTCATGAAAATAGGCTATATGCTCTGATTGGAGTCATTTTTGGTACTAATTATGAAATGTTTTGCAAATATATGTACTTTTTTAACACATGTACTCTTTGCTTCATCAAAGTAAAACTGAAGATTTACTGTAATAGTTACTATGAAACTATTCTACTGGTCCGGTCCAGCCATCCCACTCAAGATAATGTATGTGGCTCTGAATTAAGGTGTGTTTCACTCCTGAATTATATCAATTTAATAAAAGAGCTTTTTGTACAATATTGTTCTTCTATCATTTCATGTGATTAACAGAAAAGTCAGACAGGATTTGATCTGAACTCCCCTCCACCACTATCAAGTCCTTTACTGATGAGTGTCCCTGGAGCTTCAGTCTCTCACCGCACTGTTGACTGGTAGATCAGGTCTTCTCGCCGGTGGTTCTCCTCCATGTGGGAGGAGCTGGTGTTGTACATAGCATCGTAGGTGAAAATCTTTTGTTTGGAACTGCCTCCTTCTATCACCTGCTAAAAGGAAGTCAATTAGATGGGGCCTAAATAAAGCAGATATGATTTCACTAATAATAACGCTTGATGTCTGAGAATGTTGACGGTTTCTTTAAACAACAACAACATAGAATTAGGGTTTGAATGTGGTGTTGTCAGCCTGAAGGGGAAAGAGATGGAAATGCACAAAGACACTGAGGCAGTGAGGAGCAAAGTATACAAAGACATGACATATAGAAAACCCACAGAACAAAAGAGCTGCAACAGTTACACAACGAAGTCTGCCTGATCATTACAAGTGGCTGTGAAACAGACTGCCGCGTGAAACCGTTTGAAAATGACAGAAAGTGGTAATAACTATAATAACTGGTTTGTGGCGTTCTGCTTGTTAAACTAGAAGCATTTCTCATTGACAATTTGGAAAATTGAAGTCAATTTGACTGTTTAATGTTAGTGGGTATAACCATATCTTGTTTTTTGACTGGTCTCTTAGTTTGTCATTTGACGTTTGAATGAAACAATCTGTATTTATGATTTTGAAGATTTTAAACAAGTTGAGTTTGAAACCTGCTGGAGAATTCAGTCTCACTGCCACGTACTAATACATTTATGGAAGTCAATAACATTGTGGCAACATGTATGAAGAACCTGTTGATATTTCCAAGCCCAACAGCAACGATTCTGACTTTGACTAATTGAGAATCTGCAACATGTCAAACAGTATTGGACCAGGAACAATTGACATTAAAATTTACCTCACGTGTAAATGGCACAAAACCAGTTCCTCTGTGATTACAGGTCAGGAGAAAAACAAACTTTATTTCCCTTTACTGTGCACCTGATGAGTCAGTGTTTGAGTAAAGGCATTTTCATAAAGTTCACCTGCTTGTTCCTCTGAAACCACACAATCTCTCTGAGGTTGCCGTCAGTCTGGAAGTTGCACTTGAGTGTGACTGTGTCTCCAATGACGACGGGAGGGAGGGGCTCAATGGAAACAGTTAGATAACCTGCCAGAGGAAGCAAAGGAAGACATAGTCATAGATGGTGTCTTTACAAACTGTTCATCTAACAGTCCTTAAAGCAACGGTCACAACCCACCCTGCGTGTTTTTATGTCCGTACATTTTTTGGGGAGGCCACGGCTGACACTTTTTTTTGTGGAACATGGTGAGGGAGCGGTAAGAGCAGGGAGGTAGTACTTCAATGCAAGGTGTAAGTGTGTGGCCCGCACACCACGCCTCGCCATGAAAAAGCAGTCATTACATTACAATCCAGAGCAACTTGTGCTGTTTTCATCTTCATGACGCATTTTTTGATGCATTTTTTGACAGATGCAATAAATTAATTTGTAGGAATGACTTTCGATGGAGCTGCATATAAAAGCATGTAAAATATTGGTATAATGTGTAAAGTCCAAGTCCAGAAAATAAATTCAACTTATTAAATGAGTCCTTCATTCTTCCATATCTGAGTTATGGTGTGGAAATATGGTGAAATAATACATTGATAATGATCATAGATGAGCAAGTGTAAAAGTTGTTTAATGTTGATTCCACTTGCCACCATGTTGTATTTTTGCTCTACATTTGGTTAATTGTTGTTGTTTGTGAGCCTGTTTAAAAATACCTTTTTCACTGTTTCTTTTTGTAGTAATTTCCAAGTTTTCAATTTTTGGTGGGCACTTGAACGTAGCTCATGCAGCCCCTGCAGACAGCATGGTGAACCCGTGCTGAGTTAGTCTGCTACCGGTAGGGCTCATGGTAAGTCGGCTAAAGCTAAGCTCCCATAAATTAACCTATAAAAGTGGGAAAAGAGTCATTCATTGCCACACTTGTATTATATTGTTTTATAAAATGCCAAGTGGGTTGCCTACCTCGAAAGCTCGCCTCCGGGTTAGCCGATGCTAGCGACGCTAGGCTAAAGGCTCTGCCAATTCCCAGCCTGGGACAACTTATTTTCCGCACACTCTGACCCGCGGATAGGTGTCGGGACTGTGTTGCCTTTCTGGCTGGACATTTCGCTGCTCCAGAGCATTATTGTCCAGTGGATCTTCTTCAGACAGTGCTGACAGAGATGAGAATGTCAGAGATGAAGCAGGTCCATGAGAACGGACTCACCACTGGTGAGTCCGTTCTCATGGACCTGCTTGGAGATGCGTCTGAAAATTTCGACACTTAGAAGACGAGTTTATTCGGGATCAGTTAGCCGAGCACACAGCTGATCACAAACTACGTGAGAGACCGTTTCTGGCACCAGAAGACACGACTCTGTCTCAGGCAGTGGAAATGGGGCGAGTGGCGACAAACCCGGCTCCCTCTTACTCTGCTCCGCTGGCACACAGTGGCCCCAGCAGCCCCACTTATCCTCACAACGAGCTCGAGGCTAACGTCGCGGGACACCAGGATGCCTCAGCATGCCAGCAATGTGGAAACTGTGGCTCGTTTTCCCACGCTACATGGGCACAGGTCTGTCCAGCCACGGGACAGAGATGTCAACGCTGCAGTAGACTCAATCATTTTGCTAAACACTCAGCACCTGCTTCCACAAGAACCCAGCGCCGCTCATCCCGCCCATCAAGTCCAACCACCATTAACTCTGTTGGTGTCAACAGCAAACCTTTCACCTGGTTCACGGTGGAGCTTTACCGCCACTGCTGGACACTGCTGCCTCCAGGTCCCTTCTCAGTGAGTCCACGGTCCGGCAGCTCTTTCCCAGACAGACGAGCAGAAGAGCTGTACGGCTATGGACACACTAAACTTAGAATGATCGGCACCGCTACCTTTTCTGTCCGTTATGGCTCCAGAGTCCTCCCAGCGTTCACGTTCCACGTGTCCCAGCAGGGTGCCAACCTCCTGGGATTCGATTTGTTCTGCGCCCTGGGTTTCTCCATTTCTGACAACCCTGGTGCTACCATCCTGACAGTGACCACGCCATGGCAGCAGCGTTGGCCATCGCTTTTCACTGGGCTGGGCTGCCTCACCGCCTTCAACCACCAGCCGCTCATCGACCCAACTGTGAAAACAGTCATCCAACCTCACCGTGCGCGATGATGTCACTGCTGAGTTGCAGAAATTGATGGAGTCTGGCATCATCGAAAGAGTCGACGCCTCGCCCTGGATCTCCAATCTGGTCGTAGCAAAGAAGAAGACAGGTGGCCTCGGCCCGTGTCGAACTCAGACAGGTTAGCGAAGCGCTGGTCCCAGACAGATACCCACTACCCACAGTAGAGCAGCTCTCTGCGCCGTTTCACGGCTCGACAGTCTTCTCAAAGCTCGGCCTACACCAGGGCTACCGACCAATCACCAGACGGCGGCGCCATCGCTCCTCCTCACAGACCCGTTACCCGGTGCCGGGTACCTCAGCAGATAGCTAGCAGAAAGTAGTACCCGGCGGTTGCGGGTTCTTTCCGTGCAATCTACAACTTTTAAGTTGGACCGAGTTAAAACCTGGGACCCTCCACGATAGAAAGTGCAGTGGAACCGCACCTGTACAATGTAGTTTTACATATTATTTCTAATTGATGTTTTATATATATTTCATATATCTAGTATATGCCCATATATATTTAGTATAGTGCTTTAAGTGGGCCGGTATGCACCAGTATGCAGTACTGGCACTTTAAATTTCTACCCTTCAACGTCAGCTTACTGGGACTTTTTCTACTGTATGTCATGTACCGGAACCTTTCGTAATGTCTGGACTATCAGTGGCTAATTTTTTCACACACTTTAAGCTCAACAGTTTAAACAATGATGCTAATTTATGGATTTTTATGGGTAAACAAGCTTCATGCCGATGGATGACGCATTTAGTGAATCACGTAACTCTGAAATCCATGGCTGCATTCCAGGCAGACCAATGCTGTCCCACAATCACAATCAGGAAATACTTGTGTATTTTTGCAGTAATTCACTTGCCCTCCCTCCCTCCCTCCCTCCCTCCCTCCCTCCCTCCCTCCCTCCCTCTCTTCCCCTCCACTCAAGCAGTGTTTAAAACACTGATCATATGGCTTTATTTCTCACGAAGAATGGTCTTCTTTGCGCTCCACCCCAAAGCTGGGCATACACGTTCCACCTGACTGATGACTGTATCAGTCATATTTAAATCCTGTCTTTACACCGTTACAGAGACGCTTTGAAATCCAATCCTTCAAATAAATAATTCTGAAAAAGCATGTGACGTCACTCTGAGCCCTGCAAACCCAGGATGTCGGGTGTCCAACATTTTAACGAGCAGCTGAATGCATCACTCCAAGCTGTCATTTTTAAAGCTGCGTTTCAATTTTATTGCTTATTTGCGTTCAGAAATGGTAAATAGACTTTATTTTCATCTGAAGTGTTTAATACTTTATAATGCGCACGCACACACAGTTATTACAGAGTCTTCAGTTTCCCACAGTTTCTTCGAGAATAAAGTGGCATTAAAGAATAATTATGTACAGGGACGTCTCAAGAAATTAGAATATCATGAAAATGTGTTGCAAAATATTTTTGTAACTCATTTCAGAAAGTCAAACTCATATATGATAAAGGCTCATGGCACAGACAGTGAAATATTCCAAGCCTTTATTTCTTGAAATGTTGATGATTATGGCTTACAGATAGTGAAAACTCCAAATTCAGTGTCTCAGAAAATGTGAATATTGTGAAAAAGTTCGATTTTGGAAAGTCATGGTGTCATACTCTAATCAGCAAATTAACTCAAAACACACGCAGTGATGAGATTTTCTGCTGATATTCCTTATATTCTGCTCTTGTCCTTTCAATTATCTAAGTCATGTTTTTGTTCTTTGTTTGTGTCGTTTTGTTTTTGCTTTTGTTACAATTGTTGTTGTTGTTTTGCTTTTTGTTTTGTTGTTGTTGTTGTTTTTTTGCCTACCTGCTAATTTATACTCTTGCTAGAAAATTATGTTATTGTCAACCACCGTGTCGCGGTACACTGGTGTTCCGGAGAGATCGTCAGGTGAGCCGTGGGAAATTATCCAATTTCACATTTTTTTCTAAAAATCATTTGCTCTCACAGCCGCTGTCAGCTGTGAGACAGTGTGTTGCAGAGTAATCATATATAAATACTCTTCACCAATAGATGGCAGCACAGAACTTTGCCGGTGAAATGTAAAGTGATAGACGTCAGTGTGGTTCATCTCCACCTCCCGCTACCATCTTGTATCAAAGTACTGTGTCAGTGACAGTGATGGAGAAGTTTTTGAAAAGGAAGAATGTGAACCAGGATCTCAGTTCTTCATCCATCAGGTCCAGGTTTCACACTGAGGGAGTCACTATTAAAAAAAGACATTGGGAAATACTTTTTTTCTGTATTTATTTGATTCCTGTTGATAAAACTTTGATGAGAAAGACTTTATATTGTTAATAGAGGCTATAGAGTTTCACATTTTAACATTTTTGGGTGGTGGTGTGACTCCAGATTTTACCAAAGAAAAAAGTGTGTCTTGGCTCAAAAAGATTGAAAAACGCTGGTCTGGATAGAGCTGCTCAGGCTGGTTTAATCTAGAAAATCATGTTACTGTCTAGATAGAGCTGCTCAGGCTGGTTTAATCTCATAACAGTTGGAAAATATTTGGATCAGTGTGATTACTGTAAAAAGAAAGAAATATATGTAGTACTAACAAGTGTATTGTATGTATCTCCTCACCCAGTCTATCACTGTCTTTCCTCTCCTCTCCTCTCCTCTCCTCTCCTCTCCTCTCCTCTCCTCTCCTCCATCCTTTCACCCCAACCAGTCAGCAGAATTCCTCCACCTCTGACTCTGGTTTCTACAAAGTTTCTCCCTGTTGGAGGAGTTTTTCTTTCCACAGTCACAAATAAACCTGCTGCTCATGTGGATATGTTGGGCTTTTCTGTAAAAGCACATAGGAATGACTGTATTGTATTTAAAAATGTTTTTGTAATAAAAAATAACATCGGCCCATATGCTAATTAGCGCAGATGTTAATGTTAGCCCGTATGCTAATTAGCATGTATGTTGACACTAACATATATGCTAATTAGCACATACGCTAGTGTGTGCTAAAGAGTGTATGCACATTAGCATGTATGCTCATCAGTGTTGCCACAGTTACTTTCAAAAACTAATCCGATTACTGATTACTAGTTACTCCTTCAAAAAGTAACTTAGTTATTTCACCTATTAATTGTTTTTAAAAGTAACTAAGTTAGATCAAAAATGACTTTTTTAAGTTACTTTCAGCAGCTGCGACGACACTCCCCATGGTCTCAACAGAACAATTACAACCAGTTTTGCCCAAAACTCTGCTGACCCCTGCCTCCTGCACCTGCTGGTACATATTTAACCTTTGACCTTCATTCTTTGTTGTATTTATATCTGACTCACGCTTTTATTGTCAGATTTTTACTATTGCTGGTATTTATTTACCCAGAGATGTAGTTGTAGTCTGTTGTTGCACTATTTATTTATTTATTTGCGCTGCCTGCTCTATGCGACTTCATTTGCCCAACTCCTGGGCAAATGAAGTCTTTCATTGATTGATTGATTGATCAATTTTAAAACGAATGGGGGCTTATTGCAATGTTGAGAGTGGAGAAGGGGGCAGGTCGTGCATGCACTGCTTGTGTCTTTCCCAGTGGAGGAGAAAGGAGGAGCGGCTGGTTCTGTTTCATAATAAAGCGACCTTGCAGACAAGAAACTTATCCTGCGGGACACCATAATAATAACGCACAGTGACTGGGACAAGTAACTTTAATCTGATTACTGGTTTGGAAATAGTAACGCGTTAGATTACTAGTTACTCAAAAAAGTGGTCATATGAGAGTAATGTGTTACTAATGAACGCGTTACCGGACTCACTTATGCTGATGTAAGTGTGTCGTGCCCAATGGCTGTAACTGTCTTTTGATTGTGATCAGACGTGGATTCTCTCGCAACATGTGAAGTTAGAGTCTTGACCTGAGCACGTACTTCCTGTTTCCAGCAGGTGGCGCTGTGGCTGATGATCAGAATTGTTTTATGGCTGTGATGAGGACCGGATTCTGATGCAACATATCAAGTTTGAGGTCAATCTGATCACGTTCCGTCTATTTACATTGCACTTCCTGTTCCTTGGTGAAGTTTGTCAAAGCCACACCTTCAAATGTCAATTAAGAGTCATCATATGGTTGTGATGGAGGCTTTGCTCTGATGGAATGTCTGTTTGTGCTGACAATCAACAACAAAAACAAAAACAATACTACTACTACTACTACTAATAATAATAATAATACTAATAATAATCCCTACAGTTTCAATAGGGTCCTATGCACTGTCAGTGCTCGGACCTCTAATAGGGCCTCGTCCAGCTCTGCTCGGGCTCGGACTGTAATAAAAAGTGAGAAGAAACAAAAAAGAACTGCAGGATATTAGGTAAACATGCAATCCTTTTGTTGAGTATTGCAATGATGGCACACAGGAAAAAGCCTGAATGTGGTCACAGCAGCAGTGTGTGGCGCGCACTTCCCTGCACACTCTATTTCTGGGAGATGGTTTTAAATTTAGCAGGCAAACAGCTGTTGCTGGAGGAGTGTTTGTTTACTACACTTTGATCCATGTGTGGTCAATAAAGCAGCTTACTATGAGTCTGTGCTGGAAAAGCAGAAAAGCAGAAAGGCTCAGGATCTTCCATGAACGAGAAGCAGATCGGATGGACTGGTGAACAGTGAAAACTGTTTCACTCAGTGATTCTGGAGAAGAGGAGTCTCCTCCACCGTGCAGGGTGGAGCATTCCTCCACCACCGTCCGCTGGTGGTGTGTTCATTCACCATTCAGGGTTCAGGGTGGAGTGCTCTTTACAAAGACGTCCATGTTTGCAGGCCAATGATTTCACTAAAAGATTTACATAAAAACCACAAATGTCCTGAAACGAATGTCCCGGTGTGTGTGTGTGTGTGTGTGTGTGTGTGTGTGTGTGTGTGTGTGTGTGTGTGTGTGTGTGTGTGTGTGTGTGTGTGTGTGTGTGTGTGTGCGTGTGCAGGGAATAAAGTCACCTTGTGTGTTGCTGCTGGGAGCCTCACTTCTGTCACTGGCCTGTTCTGCCTGACGGCAGCCGGCCCACAGATTATTTTTCCCACGTTATCCTCTTAATCCCGCCTATGGCTTTTCATCCAGAGAGTGAGTCATTTACCGAGCCCTGGCCCTTCCACCCACATACACAAACAATGTGGTGAAAGAGAGATTACTACCAATCAGCATCACATTGAAATGATTTCATTAAACAAAGCAGCACTCACATCTAATGACTGATTCTTAAAAACCATCTGCGAACCACAAAAATCAACTGACGAAAAGCATATTTTGTAATGAAATTAGGGTTAGCATAACAAGATGTGGAGAAGTGATAATACTGTCCACACTTAGCTTAGGTTTATCTGCTATCACTGCTTCTGTTCTGTCTAAAAGAAATGAACAGACATATAAATAAAGGCCCCTGCAGTCTTCCATAAGAACAAGAAGAAAATGTGGATTGTGACATCAGCTCGCTGCCGAAAAAAAAGAGTTTTTTTGGCAGGACGGTTCATACTGAGAGAAGAAGCTGTTTTACTCACAGGCCACACCCCCTGATGACACGTCTGTGGAGCAGTGTTTTAACTTTTCAACTGCACAGCTTGTTTCTTACTTCAAATGTTTTCAGAAATACATTTTGCTGAAGTGTTTCAGTAATAAAAGCTGAAGCTTGTGTCCATGTCACAATGTCGGCCTGGTTTGAAGCTTAGAGCGACGTGTTCAGGTGCATCAAGTAAGTCAGTAGCAAGGTTACAAGCTAAACATGATTCAAACATGACTGATACAGTCATTAGCAAGCTGGAAGGACCCTGGAAGGCCAAACTTTCTCCTTGTTCTTATGGAGTATGAATCGGCCTGAAGTGATGCTGTTGCTGTCTGATGCTGTCTTTAATTGCTGGAGTTGATGAATATTGGATTTTTAGCCTCTTTAGGAATTCTTCACACAAACAGTACATGGACTTCACTTTCGTTTGGCTTTTTCCTCAAATCACTTTACATCATTAATCACATTCACCCACCAATGGAGGCTGCAGCCATGTACAGTGCTGTCAATCCATGAGGAGCAATTTGGAGTTCAGTGTCTTGCTCAAGGACACTTCAACATGTGTGTGGGAATCATCCTGCAACCTGCCAAATGGTAGACAACTGCCCTACCAAGCGAGCCATGCAACCCCACGTGTCAACATATCAGCATTTGTTAATGTTAACTGTTCCGCTGTTGCTGAACTGTGATTGAGGATCAATGAAGGTCAAGCAGAAGAAAAACTGCGAGAGTGAAACCCAGGAGTTCATCTGAGTATTTCACTTTCTAAAAACTTTTTGCTTTTAGTTCCAATGTTTGAACACAAATATCTTTCTTCTCCATGAACCCATCAAACTGCCTCATTCATTCAACCCGTACAGAAGTCGATTCAGAGAAACAGAGGAGAAGGTCAAACAGTTCTTGTGACTGAACCTGCAAAAAATTGATCAATCGAAGTGAGAGGGAATTAAATCAATGATGCCAGGACTTCTAAAATGAAAGTTGTAATTGGTGTTTATTTACACGTACTTCAGCCAGGTAATAACTGATCAGCTACTGCATTTTCCAAATCTCCCAATGCTGGAGCTGATCCAGCTTACAGTGTGTGATGGACACATGCAGGAGTCAAAATGCATGGCTGCATGATTAATGCAAAACTATTTGTCAATGTGTATGGAGAGTTCTCTGTCCGAATATCAGTTCGAGTGTGTAAAAGAATTTGTCAATGTGAACCTGAATCTTCAAAAGTCGTCTCGTAGTGTGTCTCTCTGTATTTAGGGAGTTAAATGTGTAAATCTGCTTTGCTCATATGTATTAGAATTTGTATATGTAAAAGATTTCTCAACGAATACAAAGATATTTGTCTTTGAAAAGTCTGTTTTCAACTTCAAATGCTGAAAATACAGAAAACCCACCAGTCAGTAGACAATCGCCTTTTTACACTTGACTTTTGTCACATTTCTGCCTTGACAGGATTCAAAGCTGCAAAGCCAGGATTTCACTGCCCTTCACTCAAACCTTCATTCTGGCTGTGAAGCGCTCTGCTGCCCTGTACCTCAGTAGGGGCAGGGCAGGTCGCCCTACGCCTCAGAGCTTTGGAGCACACGCGGCACTTTGCGGTAGGGCGTAGGCAAGTTTAGCCTTAGGAAACAATCAGCACATATTTTAAAATAAACTTTGTTAGATACACTGTACCACTGATAGCATATGTCAATCTGTGTCATGAGTGATAAATAATGTGTTAGAAATGACACTTTATTCACAAATAATTACCCTTGCCCTAATGCAGTGGGTCTTTGGGTAAACCTGACCCAGTTATTACCCCTCAGTGGATTTTTGTATCTATGACCTTGCTGCAGTTATAGGAATGCTGTGGCCTCATAGATGATTGAATTATTTTAGCCCAAATGCTTTGCTTTCAATGTACAACACCATGTTTGTTTTAATACCGTGACTTTCACTGGACCCGGCCCAGCTGGTGGACTGCCGGAACCAAGGAGCCTGTGAGCCTGAGCTCAGGGCAGGAAAGCCCTTCTTTAGGGCCACAAATCCAGTCAAGGTAGAACTGGAGCAAAAGTCACATGGAAAATAAAACAACAGCCAATTGTGAAACTGCTCGACTTGTAGCTGGGGAGTTTTCTGTATTTTCAGCATTTAAAACCAAACAGACTTTTCAATTACAAATATCTTTGTACGCATTGACAAATCTTATCCCATGTGTAAATTCTAACACAGATGAGCAGATTTTCTACACATTTAAATACCTAATTACAGACAGAAAAATGATGTGACGACTTTTGCAGATTCAGGTTCTTCTTTTACTCATTGATAACTCTCACTTTGGACAGGTGGGTTGAAATACAGACAGACCTGTATTTTATACAGGAGAGTGCTAACCACTGCACCACTGCTTTGACAAGGTGTGTGTGTGTGTGTGTGTGTGTGTGTGTGTGTGTGTGTGTGTGTGTTGGTTTATCTTTTATATCAGTACAAGGAAAGATGCTACAAGCTGTATTTCTTTCTTTTACTAGCACTTTGCTGGTGTAAGAGGAGTTTTCCAAAGTGCTGATGACGTGTTGGCGGTCAGGAGCCTTCAGGCTTCAGACCCTCTCACTGGCACTGAGCCAGGCTTCAGACCCTCTCACTGGCACTGAGCCAGGCTTCAGACCCTCTCACTGGCACTGAGCCAGGCTTCAGATCCTCTCACTGGCACTGAGCCAGGCTTCAGACCCTCTCACTGGCACTGAGCCAGGCTTCAGATCCTCTCACTGGCACTGAGCCAGGCTTCAGATCCTCTCACTGGCACTGAGCCAGGCTTCAGACCCTCTCACTGGCACTGAGCCAGGCTTCAGACCCTCTCACTGGCACTGAGCCAGGCTTCAGATCCTCTCACTGGCACTGAGCCAGGCTTCAGACCCTCTCACTGGCACTGAGCCAGGCTTCAGACCCTCTCACTGGCACTGAGCCAGGCTTCAGATCCTCTCACTGGCACTGAGCCAGGCTTCAGATCCTCTCACTGGCACTGAGCCAGGCTTCAGACCCTCTCACTGGCACTGAGCCAGGCTTCAGACCCTCTCACTGGCACTGAGCCAGGCTTCAGACCCTCTCACTGGCACTGAGCCAGGCTTCTCGCCTCAGGCTTATTTTCTGGTAGCACAGAGGAGAATTTCACTTCTAATCCAAAATCTCGACAGAAGCACAAGATCATGGACAGAAAATCTGGGAATTCTGCTTCGGATTAACATCATGCACTTTGTGGTCAGTAAAGCCGCAAACATTTAATCATTCTAAAGTAGAGATTATTTATAGCAACATGGGTCACAGTTGGACAATGGACGCTTGATCCGTGAGGTGGAGAGCTCCAAACAGGCCAAACAGTGTTACATAACTTACAAGCTCTCCTGAAGTCACATCACTAAGCTATATTAATGCCGTCATTTATTTAGATAATAGCGTCGTTCCTATATTCTCTATATATGCATGTTGCTGTGTTTCATCTGATTGGAAAAGGCCTGATGTACTAAGCATGACTCGTATGAGCTGATCTTATGGGAAGCCCTGAACATTTCCAGAAAATAGTGTTTATATGACACAAAAAGGGAGGGATTAATGCTAATAGGTCCATTTACAATGTGATTCACAACATCTGAAATCATTTGTGTTTTTGTATTTATTCTTCTTTAAAGTGTTGGAGTAAATCAGCTGCTTGTTGCTCAGAGATGTTTCCTCCAGGACTTTGGCATTAAATTAACTTCTGTGTTGAACGCTTTTTAGGTTTGGTAAAAACCCTCTGAATCTTTTCTGTTCCTGTTATTTTCCCCACAGATTCATGTGTTATTCTGTTCCAATTATTTTAAATCATTATTTTTAATCACATTATGCTGTGGGCTTGTGGACACTCGGATGTAAACAGAACGATAAGTAAAGAAATACAATGACTGTACAGTTTCTGAGTACTTGTGAGCCTAAAAGCCTTGTCTGTAGGGTTTCAAACTCAGATCCTGGAGGGCTGCAGCCCTGCATGTTCTCCACCTCTCAGCTGTTTGCAATAAGCGGCTTGTTATCTGGCTTTGTGCTGAAGGTGGTGATGAACCATCAGGACATTCAGGTGTGTTGAAGAATGGGAGACCACGAAAACATGCAGGGCTGCGGCCCTCCGGGATCTGAGTTTGAGACATGTAGGTTGTTCAGAATCAATGTTACTCATCATTAATATTGTTAAAAACAGATGAATTCTCAGGTCTGTCAATATATATTCAGCTCATTTCATCAGTGGCACACACTTCCTGCTCTGGCATTCAACCACATGGATGGAAAAATTACCCCCGCCATCATGTAGAAGATGAGAACAGTGTTGAGGCTGAGCTGCTGATTGTTCAACATTTTGGCCCCCAGTTGTTGGTTTTGGTTGAACATAAAGGTTTTGACTTGATATGGGAAATTGATCCATATAAAGATCAATTGTTTGTTTCAATTGATCTGGGGTACGTCCCCTTGAACCGCGGGGGGGGGGGGGGGGGGGAGTTTGACTAGCCAAATGATCCTCGGAGCTAGGTTTTCGGGGGGCTCGTATGCGAGCGCCCGGTGGGGTCAGTCCCTGAATTTACATTTTTCATAACCACAGTGTGATGTAAAGTGACTTGATTCAAAGGAGCAGGTTTTGTTCCTCAGTCATTTAATAATGACACAAATGGCTGTCACCTCTGTAAACCCATGAAGCTGCAGACCTCGAAAGCAGCTTTTTGCTTGGTGCTGTTAGTAAAACCACATTGCCCCGGGCTACAACATAACGACCTGCATCTGCACAAGTAGGAAACAAGCAGGACTCGCTCAAGGTTTCCATCATCAGACTACTGACTAAGCACATGTCAGCTCATCCCAGACGAGTCATCAACACGTTCAGTTGTAAAAGCCACATTTCCTACAACAAAGTCAAAACGTACACATCAACAGTCTTTTAATCTGTTGCAGCAAATGTTTACTTTATGAGAAGTCTGCTGAAGTGAGTAAAGAATTAGGTTTTGTCACTGATAGCACATGTGTCACATCCAACTATAAAAAGCAGTTTTATGTCACAGTGACTTTTAAAACCGAACAAGAAATCAAGAAAACATCTTGATGCATGTGCTTCTTTCATGCATTCCTCAGTTAAGGCTGTGAATCCTCTGGCTGTGTAGAATGGAGGAGCTGTCGTACTCACCCGCTGTGACTGTGAGTCCGGAGAGGAGGAAGCCGAGGAGGAGAGGACCAGGCATCCTGCTGGACGTGGCTGCTCACACTGACAGACGCCCCATTTGTAAGGAGAGCGAAGGACAATGGCAGCGCTTCCTCTCCCATCCTTCAAACTGAAACAGGTCCGCTCCGCCGCTCGGCTTTATATTCAGAGGATTACAGCAGCTCTCTCTGTGCCACCGTCTCTCCTTTAACTCCCTCCTCTGTTTAACAGCTTCTTTTCCTTCCACACCCCTCACTCTGGTTTTCATCCCTAAATCTCTCTTTTTCTGTCACTTAACCTCATTCACTGCAGCTCAGCTTTTTCTTGTTCAAGTTGTCAGAGCCAGAATTTGTTTCACTCTCATCTGTGATGCTATGCACTACTTGTTAGAGGAAACATAAAGAGACATTTGGAGGGAGAAAAACATCCTGATGATATGAGTCTTTAATCCGAGCAGTTCTGTATTTCCAAAAAAGCAGCCAGCCTGCCTCCAGCCTGCTTCCAGTCTGCCTCCAGCCTGCCTCCAGCCTGCCTGCCTGCCTCCTGCCTGCTTCCAGCCTGCCTCCTGCCTGCCTCCAGCCTGCCTCCAGCCTGCCTGCAGCCTGCCTCCAGCCTGCCTCCAGCCTGCCTCCAGCCTGCCTCCAGCCTGCCTGCAGCCTGCCTCCAGCCTGCTTCCAGCCTGCCTCCAGCCTGCCTCCAGCCTGCTTCCAGCCTGCCTGCAGCCTGCCTGCAGCCTGCCTGCCTCCAGCCTGCTTCCAGCCTGCTTCCAGCCTGCCTCCAGCCTGCCTGCAGCCTGCCTGCCTCCAGCCTGCCTGCCTGCCTCTAGCCTGCCTCCAGCCTGCCTGCAGCCTGCCTGCAGCCTGCCTGCCTCCAGCCTGCCTCCAGCCTGCCTGCCTGCCTCTAGCCTGCCTGTCTCCAGCCTGCCTCCAGCCTGCTTCCAGCCTGCCTGCCTCTAGCCTGCCTCCAGCCTGCCTGCAGCCTGCCTCCAGCCTGCCTGTCTCCAGCCTGCCTGTCTCCAGCCTGCCTCCAGCCTGCCTGTCTCCAGCCTGCCTGCCTGCCTGTCTCCTGCCTGCCTCCAGCCTGCCTCCAGCCTGCCTCCAGCCTGCCTCCAGCCTGCCTCCAGCCTGCCTCCAGCCTGCCTCCAGCCTGCCTCCAGCCTGCCTGCCTCCAGTCTGCCTCCAGTCTGCCTGCAGCCTGTCTCCAGCCGGCCTGCCTCCAGCCTGCCTCCCCACCTGAGAGACACCACGCAGTTCAGCAGCAGGAACAGCAGCCAGGATCGGGGTAAAGTTGGGTTAAATCAAATTGGTGTGCTTCAGTTTACTGCGCACGAGTGAAGCAATGTCAGCCGTTGACTATGTGCGTTCATATTTAGAAACATTCAGCAGGCTCGGAGAATAAATGTCTGGTAAAACCATTGTACATGGTCCAAAGAAGAACTGAACCAGTGAAGACTTGTGTGATCCAGTGTACAGATGGGCAGGGCTGACCTGAACACACACCTCTCCTCCTCGTACACAGGAGACAAGGCTTATGTAACCAGCTGGTCGTGGTTGCACTATAATTAGAATCATTTGGTTTGGTTTTTTGGGGCATATTTATGCAGCATTTGTATGGAAGCACTGACTGCTGTTTGAGCCTTGAGCATTTTTGCATCATAGACTATATTTAAACCTCCACCAGTGATTTGGCCTGAATGTCGCTTGTAGAATAAACAACAAAGCTGTCAATCATGCCTGGACATCATACAACCCGAAATTAAATCTGCCCTGATCATCAGACTCTGCTAACAGCTTCATTTTGCACAATGTCATGAAAGGTGAAATCAGAAACCATGGACAGAAATAATGTGAAATAAAGTCTGACCCTTCATACAACTGCATCTTTTCAACCTGTGCAGATCATAAAGAAAGACAAAAAGAGCCATCCTTCGTCTGAGCAGAGTCCATGTCCACGCTGGTTCTGCTCTGGGCCCCTCCATGTGCAGGGGCCTCATTTAGAAACGGAGCTGATCCACAAAACAGGGTCTGAAAGGTACACACATGACTTCACACACAAACGTTGTGACCTACGTAAAAATCCTTGATGGGGGAATGTACACACCGGCATGCTGCTGGAGCGTGACCACAGAGAAGACCCGGGACACTGCGGAGCCAGATAGATCTCAGACTCATCCAATGTCCTCACATTTGACACTTATAGACCCACGTAATCATCAACAGCCTTTTGTGAGCCATAAGAATGAATACTGAATTTTCAGTACCATGTTCATTCATCCTACTTCCATCCTCTAATGATGCAGAGCGGTGGATAGCACTGATTTCATTTGAATTGTGGAGGAAGAGGTGGAAGGGACCACGTCGTCCCTTCCACCAGGCCTGGCTCCAGGGTGGGGCCCCGGCTGCACCTTACCGGGCGACGTATCGCTTCTATTTCATAGTTTGTCCATCGGGGTATGTTGACCTGCTTTTAGTCTGACTCGTCACCTTGGACCTGTTTGCCTTGGCAGACCCGACCAGGGGGCATAAAGCCCCCGACAACGTAGCTATAATAGACGCAAATAGAAAGTCAACATTGATCAACTATAGAACAAGACAAAATTTAAATACACAGAAAATCTCACAGATTTGGCCACTGCTTCATAAAAGGTGAAGTCATACAACCATTTTTTTTGTCCAATTCATGATGGGAGATTTAGATGTTGCCAATACACTCCCCCAGAAAATACAAAACACAGAAAAAGCAATTTTGCTTGCAAACATTCCACTTTAATCACAGTATATTAGCATTTTGAGAACGTCAGCAATCAGCTAAAATAGAGCATTTTTGAAGTAGAACGCATCCAGAACAGAAGCTCGCTCTCAGAGACACTTTGCCTCCATGTCGTAGAGATGAAGAAGGTCAGAGATCACAGCATCCATGTCCTTCTGAGTCACGTCGTCACACAGCACCTAACACAAAAACAAGGCCTGGATGTCAAAGCTTGACCAACATTCGACTGTGTGCAACACTGAAGCTGGACGCAGCAGGAGCCTCCGGATGTGGGAACTTGTACAATCAAAGCAAAAACAGAAACTCAGTTTGATGATGAGAAGCCATCATTTGCCCCAGCTTCATATGTGTCAGAGCCATTTCTGAACAGCTGCACAAATCCACACAGAGATTTACAGAATCCCATTTCATACCTGCTGGACACAGCTCAAAACTGTAGATCCGTAAAAAGGAATCTCTCCAGTCACAACTGGTATCATTTAGAGACAAGCCAAAGAACACTGTTATTTTATTAAGAATTGCACTGCATTGTGTTCATTTATTGTGATAGCAATCGGGGATGAGCCGGGTACTCCTTTCAGATACGGATAAAGCCTTTTTGACGAATACGAGCATGATACGAGTAAAAGTTGTCAATATCCGCGCTCGTGATGAAGGAAAATCCTCATTTGGTGACTGACTGTCTTCAGGCTCTGTGATTGGCCAGTCACACACAGACCCCGCCCCTCCACACACACACACACACCTCTGCAGCAGCTCAAACACAGTGAGTGTTGCTCTCTTCAGTACCCCGAAGCTTTTCTTCAGCTCGCCTCTATTTCTGTTTGAATGATATTTAAAGTTACGAGGCGAACTTGTTTCCTAACGTACGCGGTGTATTTGACAAGACAGAGCTGAAAACGACTCGTGTCGTGTCGTCACTGCCTCCACTCCTGTCGGTTTTGTTTTTATACCGTCCTCTTGCTCTTAGTGTGGCTGCTGGTGTAAAGTCAGTTGGAAACGTTGCTCCTACTGAACGCGGTGCTTTTGAGAAGAATACAGTGAACAAGGCTGACACATTATTTCCTGTTTGTCTCCACTGGATGTTTACATGAATCACCAGGTTCAGTATAGTATTACGAATTAAGCTTTATATAGTTTTTTTTATATATAAAACATTGAATTTCAATTCTGAGGCTGATCTGTAAATAGTTTTTGAATAAACAATAAATAAAACCTGTTCTGATCAATCCATATCAATTTCAGACTTAAAATAATGTCATTTAAGCCCCACCCTGTTTCACTTGAACCACGCCTACTTGCAGTTTAGGCCACGCCCACCCACCCACTCCGAGTACATTTGACTCTCTCTCTCATATTTATATGGGCCAGAGGCTGTGATTGGGCCCAAAGTGCGAGTTCCCTATCAAGGCTGCTTGCGGCTTTAATTGATCATGTTTTTTTTATTTTGCCTCAGAGAAAACAAGCTCTTGGAAAAATCTTGTTTGTTTCCATGAGATAAAGTCCAAGGCTCAGACCTTAGGTTTTGGATGAGCAGGATTCTGACCCGCTCCAAAGTGGAAGAATGTGGTGCCGAGATGCGAGAGACAGACTAAACTTAATTTAACATTAAGTTAAGTTGGAGCGGGTCAGAATACTGCTCATCCAAAACCTGGGTTATACAGTGTACAACGGGAAACTTAATCCAAAAGAATCTACTTTCAAAGGGTAATTTTGCATTCAGGCAACACAAACATGTAGTGCCACCAGAAGACAAACACTTACCAGCTACACATTGAACATACTGAATGTTCATCACCAGGGATGCACAGATAACACTTGTTTTCCAAAATGAGTAGTGTATGAGTACTTACATTTGAGTACTTACATTTGAGTACTCATCGACACCGAGTACTTAGGCCAATACACACATTGTTTTTTTCACAGATATTATTTAAACAACATTCCAACATGTGATGTACGAGCTTCTCAAAACTGTTTTAAACAGCTTTGCGCAGCTGTGCGCTCCTCACTGCCGGCCCGCGCCTTGCAGTGAAGTGCCATACACTGCATGCTGCCGTAAAGTGGTATTGGGTCGTGGTACTGGTACCAATTTTATGAGTACAAATATGAGTACTGATACCCGATCCCGGTATTGGAGCATCTCTATTTATAACAGACACATTTGGGAGAGGAAATAAACCCACCTGCCACCACGTTCTCTCTCCGTCTGGCAGCTCCAGTCCGTAGCTGTTCAGAGCCAGGTACAGCGTTGCTATGGCGATGTGCTGAGGTGAGTGGCGGATGCACATGGCGCCGTGGTAACAGTCTTGAAGTAGTGCCCAGGAAGTCTCAGCCACAGGGGTCCGAGACCAGGCATGCCGGTTCACCAAAGACCTCACAGAGAAGAGGTAGTGCAGGAGGTACTGGAAGCAGAATTCCCATTAAATTCGTCAATACAATGGAAATAATGCAAGTGGATCCATAAACAGTAAAAATAGAAAGTATTATAATAAAGTAATATCATATTTTGGTATCAATCTGCACATGACAAGTAATTACCTGGAGAGTATGTACATTCAGCTGTGACCAAAAGCAAAATTACTAGAATAAAACTGTTTCCTGCTGCAGTTATCTGGAGAACAATACAAATATCTAAGTCTGAACACATAATTACAGTTAAAAGTAGTTTCTATATAGGTTTTCTTCACTATTAACAAAAGATGTAAAGCAACAGAGCTACAAGTAACTGCATCACTTGAAGATGAGAAACATCTAAGAGAAATATTTCATTATGGCACATCTATTGACAATGATTTCCATGCATGTTGGCTTTGCCAACACACTCAAACGTTTTGGTCAGAGGTCATGGAACAGGCTCTCTGAGAAACTGTCTCTGGCACAACAAGGTGATACGTCAACATTACATCTGCATCATCATTTAAAAATGTTTTTTATTACAAGTATTGACATTGGTGATGACCAAAAAGACAACATTGTTAAACTTGAAAGAAATCCACGATTCAATGGCTAAATTTGTTCACCGATCATTCAAACCTCGAAAAACTAACAGCACTCTCAAGAGATGACTCGGAATCCAACAAAAATACCAGGTTCAACAATCTCTGCGTTTCCCCCTGAAGCCTGAGTCGACTGACTCTGAGATGGGAAGTTCAGAGTTTCCGGTTCCAGAACAGCTGAACCATCAACTCCCTCCTATCTCCTTCTCTATCGACTTCTCCCTCACCAAGGTGGCTTTTTCACCACCTTGGTGATGACACCATCATTAGATTGAGGTATGCTGAAGCAGGGAGAGACTAAAACATAGAGCACAGGGGCCCTCGGGGGACCGTGGTTGGAGACCCCTGATTTAAAGGGACCAACTCATCGGAGCCTTCAGGGAAACTTACGATGACTGAAAAGGGAGCAGATCGTGTAAGTTACCAAAGCAATAATCTGCATTGAACAACTTGAAATCATCAGAACTGGGGCTGCCACAAGCGATTATTTTGATAGTCGACTAATCACCGATTATTTTTTCGATTAGTCAACTAATCAGATTATACGTAAATTTTATGAAAAACATACAGCTTCAACCCTAAACCCATCATTAGTTTTCAGCTTGAAGTGTTGAAGGCATATGCCGACTAAAAATAAAGACAATTAAGATAGTTCATTAATACTTTAATGAAATATGCTTGTAGCAGCAAACCCTTGTTTAACTGTGTAGAATAAAGTGCAAACAGCCGGGTAAAATAAGGAAAAGGCACTTGCCTAAACAACATAAAAATAAACACTTCAGGTGGATTTTTTAGGGGTATATTTCTCCTTAATGTGTCTTTGACATCAAACATAGCAACAATGAGGTAGGAACCTGTAAATAAGGACTTATTAAAGTTTTGGTCTCAGTGCACACAACTGTATTCAACTTTACTACTCTGACTCTATAGAATCCCAAACTGCACAAGACTCTTGTTCATAGCCAGGAAAGTGAGCATTTCTACATGTGTTGAAGAAAGACTTGTTCTCTTCTGAGAGCAGATGTTCCCTGCTGCAGAGAAAATGCACTCCGATGGGCTGCAGTTTGCAGGGATGCAGGACTGGTGGTACTTTTTAGCACTGAAACATAACGTTAGCAAGCAGCGTTAATTACCACATTTCAAATTCAAACACGTCACTGTAAAGTGACAGAAAAAGCATGAAATGTGTTGTAAGGGCGGTTAATGGATCAAATCGCTAACGTTAACAGCTATATGAGTAAGTAGTAAGTTAGCTCTCTGTTTCCGCTAATATTAGCAGCTAATTAGCCAGTTAGCTTGGCGTGATGACGGTCCCTCTTCCTCGTGGTCAGAAGCCATAACGTGCTTCCTTTCCAGGTGCTCGTGCTTCACGTTGTGCTGACGTGGAAGGCAAGTTCTGTCTAGCCGATGTCGCATTGTACGCTTTTCTCTTTCGTTTTCTTAAAACGCGTCCACACTTTGAGCTCCGTTGCCGCCGGCAGCCATGATGTCTGAGCCCGTCTGGTAGAACTCCGGTGACATCACGGCTGACCCTGATTACCACGACTGCATGTGTGTCAAGGACAGAAAGGCAGACGCAGCAGTCGAAGGTGCCACTGCTGCAGTTTGAGAGACAAAGATTAGAAAAAAATTTAAATGACACGTCAACTATTAAATTAGTTGTCGACGATTGTAATAGTTGACACAATCGTCGGCTAATCGTGGCAGCCTTATCTAGAACCACAATGGGCTTTTTGTAGTCCATTTTCAGAAACACCACAGCAGACTGGGGGTAACTTGCGCTGCCGTCACATTATTATGACCTCACTAAGTGAAAGGGCGGTCCAACTACCACACTAACATGATCGTCCTTCGCTAACTCCTTTAGAAAGCCTTCTAACACCTTTCCTTCACCCCGTGACGTCATCCACAGGGTTATGGTATAGTCCAGAGATAAGGAGATAGGATGTTCAGTATGTGAACCTTGAGTTAAGCGGCTGAACAATCAGAATAAAACGCCGTCATCAATGGAGCCCCAATACCACCAGTCACTATGGCAATAGACCAAAAACCAAGTTATTTTGCCCTAAAAGCCCCGGCGCTGCAGCAGCAGAGGAGAGAGACGACTGGGAGAAAACTGCTGCTCGAGTCAACGCACATGTTTGAAAGCATTACTGCATTGACTCAACAGGTACCTCAAGATCGCAGCAGACAGGTAGAAGTAATAAATAGGTATAAAATGTGAAATTCATTTCGGTGCAATGCAACAGGAGGAAGGCAACTTTGAAGCAGCCAAAAATTTTATATAAAAACATCTGTGAGAATGAAAAGGTATATATGTATATATGCTCTATGCACGCACGCACACACCTTTATTTATATAACCTCCCCCCCCCAAAAGAAAAAAAGACAGGGTGACTTTTCTAACCGCTCTTCACACTGTTGCTTTACCATTATTGTAAATCTGGGGTCGATCTTAACACCAGTCCGCGACGAGTACATATTTCTACGGACTACTACACATTTCTGATGGCTAGCCCGCGGGACGAGCCATCACGAGTGCAAAATTAGAAATTTTCGATCCAACCTACAGAGCTTTCTGATCCATGAAGCCTCGTCTGTGCTTCACTGTTACTGCAATGACGACAAGTGTTTTTTGGTCGTGCTCTGCTTGGGAAGTTAGCATTGCAGCTAACCAACTTTTCAGGATATGTCGCCGTTTCAACGTAGTTTACGCTCAAAACACCGCAAAGCAAGACATCAATGTGGATGTTTGCAAAGCTGTTGTACAGCGAGGCGGACGCTCTGCCGCCAGACGTCACCGTTTTAAAACGCCAGCTTGCCGAGGAGAAAATACATCAAAACAGCAGCTCCTCCACGGTAGCAGGCGATTCACACCTCCGTCCTCCTCCACGCTAATCCCCCTGAAAACAGTCCCAATGGGTGGAGCTGCGTTAGAGCTGGAAACATTCTGTTGGTGCTGCTTGATGAAGAATTTCTCCAGGGATTAATAAAGTGATTCTGAGGTTTTAAAGGTTGAACTAGTTTATTATGAGAGGATGACGTCACACAGACCCTCACATTGTCCACATGGAACTAAATGACTTTGTACTGCTTCCTTTTCGGACCTTATACTGACCTCAAGTTGTCTTTTGAGCGAATATATACATACATTCCTACATTTCATACTTTACTGTAGAGAGGAATTTACTACAGCCTCATCTAAAGGCAACAATAATGAAAATAATAATATTAAAGCAAACAGAGCTCTGGTATCAGAATCGTGTCGGTAGATATGCAAATTTGGGTCTCAAGGATCAGATCGGACGTGAAACGTGTATCGGGGCTCCCCTACTGAAATGTAGATGAGCAAGTTCCCGAAGCCGTCCCTTGATCAGACACCTGAAATAAGAACATTTGAATGTTCCTGAATTGTGCTTCAATACTTGTTTTCAAAAGATTTAATTGACAACAAACTGGATACACATTTTGTTAGTTTGTGTTCTACATTACTGGACTGTCATGCATCAGTTTTGTGTCTTTTGATTGGTGCACTCTGGTCACTGAATAATATCATTTCATGTATTTAATGTAATTTAATTTAATGTACAATTTATTTTACAAAATGAAGCATTGTTATTTCTATGATTATGATTTTAACCGTACATGAAACTGTTTTTGTTTAAGAAAATATATTTCATTGGGTGCAGGACTGGTACAAAGTCTGCAGGATGAGTCCAACCCATGGCTCACTCGTCCGCTCGACTCGTGGGGGGAAAAAAATTAAGACCTATCCGTGTAAAGTAAAATACCATTTCACAAAACCTCTAATGCAGCGCATAAAATGTGCTCTGATGTGAAGCCCGGGTCGATTCGGGAAGGAATTTCCCCCATGAGGGGTTAATATAGTCAGAAATATACAAAAAACTTCTAATCTGGGCTGGAAGACTGTCACAACATAAGTTATCTCAAATGATTTCTGCCTTGATGTCGATCAGGTTTGGAAATAATGGACAATCCATTTCCAGTCGTTGCTTCGGGTGGGAGGAGACATTAGAAACTCCGGGTTTCTCCTACAAAACATGTCAGCAAGCAGGTTCAGTTCACAGTCTGGTATCATGGAGACTGACCCCGGGCTTCACTCAGCTTTCTTTCTGGAATGGAAAACTCTGAGTTGCCCTCATTTCAGGGTTAACATGTTCTGAGTGGAACCCCCCTGGTCATCATTTATACAATGCCTAAAACAGTGATACTGTGATGTTCTGTGTTTCTGTATGTTCATTCTCTCCTGGTGACACTATCGGCGGGGACAACTCTGCACACCTGAGGCTGATCTTAATCATCACGGTTCATAAGTCGGCATCTGGGCGCTGCTGGATTATTGTCGTTCGGTCCTGATCTCCCAGAGTCGTCTCCCGTTCCCGTAGTTCCGACCCCGCGCTCCAGTTTTTGTTTTCTCAGCCTAGTTTTGGCTCGCCTTGTATTTTTTGGAGCAATAAACTATTTAGATTGTTGAATTTGGAATCGACCCTCTGCTGTGTCACCGCTCAACACCCTGGTCCCCTAATCTGCCCTGGGTGGAATATGCCCACAACTCTCTAGTTTGCTCCTCCACGGGTATGTCCCCTTTCATGGTTTCCCACCCCCTCTCTTCCCTGAACAGGACTTGCCCAGTGCCGCCCCCTCTGTCCAGGATCACCTGGGTCGTGTGGCGAGAGGCTCGCGCAGCACTTCTTTGCTCCCAAGCCAAAGGTTGGCAAACACACACAGATCCAACACACCAAATTACCAACCGGGTCAAAGGGTGTGGCTTTCCACCAAGGACCTTCCTCTTCAGGTGGAGTCACGGAAGTTAGTTCCCAGGTTCATCGGGCCTCGTGACATTGAGAAGATTGTAAAGCCATGTGCGGTCAGGTCGAACCTCCCTGCCTCTGTCAAAGTGCACCCCACTTTTCACGTGTCCCTTCTCCAGCCTGTTTTCACGAGTCCACTGAGCCCGCCTTCCGACCCCCCCACCCCCCGCGTTCCCGGCCGTGGGTTCCACTACTTGGTGGACTGGGAGGGACCTGGACCTGAGGACCGGTCCCGGCTCTCACAGCCCCTGACTTTGGACAATACATTGTTCACAGACTTTCACTCCAAACACCCTGACAAGCCTGGTGGGACCCCCGGTGGCGTCCAATGAGGGGGGGGGGGGGGGGGGGGGGGGTACAGTGTTGTGTATGTTCTGTGTTTCTGCGTGTTGCATGTCCTCCCCTCTCCCCCTCCCCCTCCCCCTCTCCTAGTGACGCCCTCGCCGGGGACAACTGCACGCACCTGAGGCTGATCTTAATCATCTGGCCACCGGGCGCTGCCGGATTATTGTCGTTCGTTCCTGATCCCCCAGAGTCGTCTCCCGTTCCCGTAGTTCCCACCCTGCTGTATGCGCTCCAGCTTTGGGTTTTTTTCAAACTAGTTTTGGCTCGTCCTAATGGAGCAATAAACTATTTTGAGTTTACCTCCGACCATCGCCTCTGCTGTTGGTCCTTAGTGCCCGTCACATAACATCCAACATCTTAACATCCAAACCACACTAAAGTCAGCTGGCACTGTCCTGTCGTTGGTTTCTTTGTCTATGTCTTTATCATCATTGTCACTGTTGCACAAAAAAAACAAAGAAAACTCCGGAAACATATTGGACTTGAGATTTTCGAAGGGGAAAAAAAAAGAAACAAAACATGATACAAAAAAATTACAGAAACAGAGCTTGAATGTTAAAAACCCTAACTCATGCTCCACCAACATTCTCCTGTCAACACAGCACGTGAGAAATGTCTCAGTGAGTTAAGACCAGTTCAAACGGAGTGACAGAGATGTCAATAATATCTAGAATAATCATTCTTGAGCTCTCTCTTTTCCATCAGTTGATTGAAGGTGCTTCCAGGGCCATTGCACAACACCAACGTGATGTTGTGATGACCGACTGTGCCATCATCTCACCTCTGAAGCACAAAATGACATTAGTGACTTTGATGATCACTGATTCTGAGATCTCCATGAGATGGAAATGTGAAACTGAGAAAACGGGTACATGTGGTGTTTCTAGTAAAGCATGTCAGCAGAAGAGAGCAATTATAGTATTTTAAAATTAAAATATTGCCCGTTTAATCCTACGCTCACACAAACCTTGTGGGGGTGTTCGAAGGAGACGTGGAAGTTGAGCTGTCTCAGGATTAGCAGCTCACACTGCACCACGCTGTCCCGCAACTCCCAGAACTCCTTGTTGCACTCCAGAGGAGAGCTGCCGCTGTTAAAGTACCTGCGAGGGAGGGAGCAGAGCCATCAAGACGACCACTCCTCAAAACACATCACACACATCACAGGAAAGAAAAGAAAAGCAGAGCAGAAACTGTTCAGATTCACACAACTTCTTGTTATTGTTCCTAACATTTACAGATTGAGCCCAACCTCCTCTTACATATAAAATCCACATCTGAAACCTAAATGCATTACATCTCCACAGAAAAGTCCAAGGCTGTCATGCACAAGAGGCTTAACTTCTAAAATAGCTCAAAGTATTCATGGAGCAGGAATCTGTTGATAATTAAGTAATTCTCCAGATAAATAAATAGAAGTCAACAACAGAACGAGAGTGAAAGCAGTTTGATGGAGACAAAAAGAACAAACTGATTTCTTTCACGGATCATCTTCTGCTAGTAAGTTTATTTACAATACGTGCCACCAAATGAAGTCCAGTATGTGGAGACATTTATGCGCATTGTTGGCAGGTCATTTGGTTTATCTAATATTTTTTGTTGTTGCATTATTTGGACCTGTGGTGGTAATTATATATATATATAAATAAAAGTTCAACCCCTCTATTGTAAAACATAGTGGAGGAATCATCGTGCTCTGATTCCTCTGGTACTAGAGGGACTGCAAATCTCTGACATTTAAGACCTTTTAGGGAGACATTGGTCTGTTTGACGTAAAGCTTTTCAGTTGGTTTAAAGGGGCCTCATCTGCATAAAGGCTTATCTTATCTTATTAGCTCCAAAAAGAGAAAGAGCACTGTTCTTTGATCTTTTGATCACTGCTGACTGACAACATCCAACCAGAGTTGCAGATTTAGAGATGCTGTTGTCACCTCCGTTCAAAAGAAAAGGCAGCTGGAGATCAACTGTCACTTCAACATTAATGTCCGTTGAAACAAAATATAATGACAATGAATACATTTCAAAGTTTCAGAGTCCATCGGACCATAAATGAGGCAGCAGCTCAGGCCACATTTACACGTATCTGGGTATTTAAAAACGCTGTTATATTTCTCTGCATTTGAGCCGCATATTTACACAAAAACGCAGCTACGACACACCACAAATGATGATTCCTGAAAACTCCGGCCACAGTGGAGACTTAGAAAAACCTTATACTACTGTTTACATCAAAAGGAGGGGAGGTGGATATTTACGACACAACTCATAGTATTTTGATACAATGGAAGCTGCAATGGCTTGATGTTTCTCCTTACACTGCCCCCTACAGGTCTGGCTGCTCAGATCAGCTCCAAACCAAGTTCAGAAGCATGAATGAAAGTATTTGTGTAAACGTAGAGGAGGAAAAATACATTTTTGTGAAAACCTGAGTTCGTGTAAACATGGCCTCAGACAAAGCGTAGGGCAGCTACAATCAAACAAATAACAAATTAAATCATTCCTTTTCCAAAGGTTTCTGTGAGCCAACATCACAGGTCTCAAACAAGCATAAACTGACATCTTCCAACAATGAATCACTGACAAAAAGTTTCTTTTGGTTCATTAAACTTAAACCAACATTGGCCCGGTTGAAGTCAACTTCAACATTTTTCTGCTCCTAAAACCACAACTTTGAGGAAAATCTCCCAACAATATAATAAAGAGCTCCTCAATGTTAAAGACTTCAGCAGTCAGTGGTCATAATGTTCTGGCTGATGGTGGAGCCTAGCATTTGGATACCTGTGGCTCACGTTGATGATGTCCCGGGTCCTGATGTGTTGCTCCTCCACTTTACCAGCCAGGTAAATGGTGCTCATGGCCACCAGATATGGCTCGTAGTCCCGGACACTGACTCGATCGAAGAAGCGGTAATACAAGACGCAGGCCGTGGCCATGGGCACCGAGCGCATGCCCAGCTTCATCCCTAGAACAGAAAGACATTAGTGCCCATATTCACAAAGCATCCTAAAGGCCAATTTATACTCCATAAGAACACAAGACCAAGGTTCGGCCGTCCGCACTGCCGAACGAAATGATGTCATTTCCTTTGGCAAGCTCTTCCGGGCCGAACAAACTTGTTTCAGCAGTGCCAACTGTCCTGGCCAAACTGGAGGTCAGCACTGCCGAAACTTCGGCAATGACGTGTGCTGCGCATGCATGTTCCAGCTCTAATCATATTGAGTTCGTAGTATCGCTACTGTCTGACCGCCGCAGCTCGTTAAAATGTCGGGATGCACCCGAACGCCTCACTCAAAGCTGTCAGCTGCTGCAGTGAAAACCAGACAAACACTGTGCAACATCAAGTTCAGAGAAATGTATTTCTGAAAGCTAGAAAGAAACTGGGCAGTTGAAAAGTTAAAACGCAGTTTCACAGATGTGTGGCTCCTGCGAGGGGGCGTGGCCTGTTGTGAGGGGGCGTGGCCTGTGAGCTCGGCAGCTTCTTATCTGAGCATGAACAGTCATGCAGAAAAAGCCCTTTTACAGCAGCTGGCTGACGTCACTGCCGAATTTTCTTCTTGTTCTTATGGGTTCAAAAAGGGACTTGGCAGGGGCCTTAAGGCTAAAAACAGCTCCAAGTGACACTGGAAAAAATCTTAGAATTCCTTGAATTCTAAGATTTTTCTTACTAAGATAAAAGTAATTCACAAAGCATCTGAAGCCCCAAGAGAGCTCCGAAGGTGGAAAACCGCTAAAAAGACAGAGAAAGGAAAGATGTTCTCGGTTAGTTTAATGACAACGATTTAATATTTACACACTGCACTCAACTGTGCAGGAAAATGTTTGTGGTCGACCT
The DNA here is from genome assembly GCF_963422515.1 of Blennius ocellaris. NCBI lineage: Eukaryota > Metazoa > Chordata > Actinopteri > Blenniiformes > Blenniidae > Blennius > Blennius ocellaris. The sequence goes on from NC_137654.1 coordinate 5,283,002, forward strand.
CCTCAGGGAAAAGCAATAACACCCAGGATACATGTGATCACAACTCTGTGACACCTGTCTACAGGTGAGCTGCAGTAAAACACTGTGACTCCTGTCTACAGGTGAGCTGCAGTAAAACACTGTGACTCCTGTCTACAGGTGAGCTGCAGTAAAACACTGTGACTCCTGTCTACAGGTGAACTGCAGTAAAACACTGTGACTCCTGTCTACAGGTGAGCTGCAGTAAAACACTGTGACTCCTGTCTACAGGTGAGCTGCAGTAAAACACTGTGACTCCTGTCTACATGTGAGCTGCAGTAAAACACTGTGACTCCTGTCTACAGGTGAGCTGCAGTAAAACACTGTGACTCCTGTCTACAGGTGAGCTGCAGTAAAACACTGTGACTCCTGTCTACAGGTGAACTGCAGTAAAACACTGTGACTCCTGTCTACAGGTGAGCTGCAGTAAAACACTGTGACTCCTGTCTACATGTGAGGTGCAGTAAAACACTGTGACTCCTGTCTACAGGTGAGCTGCAGTAAAACACTGTGACTCCTGTCTACAGGTGAGCTGCAGTAAAACACTGTGACACCTGTCTACAGGTGAGCTGCAGTAAAACACTGTGACTCCTGTCTACAGGTGAGGTGCAGTAAAACACTGTGACTCCTGTCTACAGGTGAGCTGCAGTAAAACACTGTGACTCCTGTCTACAGGTGAGCTGCAGTAAAACACTGTGACTCCTGTCTACAGGTGAGCTGCAGCAGTGTAGCAGTGATGACTGGTCTGTCCCAACCCTCCGTCAGCAGAGGCTACAGTTCTTTCACTGCTCTACATTGGTGGTAAATCACAGGGATTTAATATCATTAAATCCATTAATATCATTATAATACATTAAGTCGTCAAAATAACAGCGTGGACAGAAAAGATAATAATCAAGTCAATATAATAATCAGCATGTGAACGAGGTAAGTTCTACAATTTTTAAGCTGTGTAATGTTTCTGAGTTCCATTAAATAGATAAAATAATTTTCATGATTACACATTTTTCATATTAGATCACTTAATTTTAATCTCAGTTCATTACTAGGAACACAGAGCCCTTTTTTCTGTCTTCCTCTCTCTTGACAGCCAATCACAGCTCTCAGCAGACTGCATCACACAGAGCATCTTCCTCCCTCTAACAACCAATCAGCTCTCAGCAGACTGCATCACACAGAGCATCTTCCTCCCTCTAACAACCAATCAGCTCTCAGCAGACTGCATCATACAGAGCATCTTCCTCCCTCTAACAACCAATCAGCTCTCAGCAGACTGCATCATACAGAGCAACGGGCTCGACCACACCTCCTCACTCAGATAAAGGTTGTGAAGAGTTGCTCTAAGAAACTTCCTTAATCACTTTGAAGCTCAGATTCCTTGCTAGGACTTGTTATGCTAGGTTCGGAGCTCTAAGGGAGCTTTTCCACCAGAAAGAACCAGGTTCCAGTTCTGGTCCAGGTCCAGATTCAGCACCAGTGGTTTGTCTTTCCACCTCCAAAGCCTCTCAGGGGCTAAACTGGTGCTAAGTCGCCCACATATAAAGAGATTTGCCTTCCCTGAGTTTCATTCCGACATCTTGATTATTAAAGAAACTACAAGTGTTTCTACGTTAAAAGTTATGTTGGTTGTATTCATACATTACCCAAGCTTATACATTTCCATTCAACTTCGGGCAAGTAGAAAGTTGTTAACACTTTTCCTTAATGTCAAGCCATGAAGAGCTCCTGCTGCTTCCTGGTGGAAAGGCCCTGCAAGAGCCTCCGGACCAGGAGCATCAGGACCAGGAGCCTCAGGACCAGGAGCCTCCGGACCAGGAGCATCAGGACCAGGAGCATCAGGACCAGGAGCATCAGGACCAGGAGCCTCTGGACCAGGAGCCTCCGGACCAGGAGCATCAGGACCAGGAGCCTCTGGACCAGGAGCCTCCGGACCAGGAGCATCAGGACCAGGAGCCTCCGGACCAGGAGCATCAGGACCAGGAGCCTCCGGACCAGGAGCCTCAGGACCAGGAGCATCAGGACCAGGAGCCTCCGCTACAGGAGCCTCCGGACCAGGAACCTCAGGACCAGGAGCATCAGGACCAGGAGCCTCTGGACCAGGAGCCTCTGGACCAGGAACCTCTGGACCAGGAGCATCAGGACCAGGAGCCTCCGGACCAGGAGCCTCAGGACCAGGAGCCTCCGGACCAGGAGCCTCAGGACCAGGAGCCTCCGGACCAAGAGCCTCCGGACCAGGAGCCTCCGGACCAGGAACCTCTGGACCAGGAGCCTCCGGACCAGGAGCATCAGGACCAGGAGCCTCTGGACCAGGAGCCTCCGGACCAGGAGCATCAGGACCAGGACCAGAGGGTACGAGACAGTTTCTTCCACAGAGCAGAGTCTTTACTGAACTCTCACCCCGTTAAAGCACCTTAATGGCACTAGTCCATTAAATAATGTAAATATAAATTCTAGCAATAGCAACTTCACACTGTTCCCTATTTATTTATTATCTATATATTGTGAGTGTGTGTGTGTATAATGTCTGTACTGGCGATACTGCACTTCTGGTTAGATGTTAAACTGCATTTTGTTACATTTGTAACGACAAAGTTGAATCTAATCTAATTACACGCGCGCACACACACACACACACACACACACACACACACACACACACACACACACACACACACACACACACACACACACACACACACACACACACACACACACACACACACACACACACACACACACACACACACCTGTCTCCATGATGAAGCGACACACTCTGAAGTGCGTCTTCGTGTCCCGGGCCGGATCCTCGCCTTCCCCGCTGGAGTCTCTCCTCCCCGCGGTGGAAGCGGAACCGGGGGACGGACCGTCCATAGTGATGTCCTCTAGTCCTCCATGGGGACAACGTGAGACACGAGAGAACAGCTGCTAGTTTCGTGCGCTCACGAGGAGGCAAATCACCAATGAGCGAAGTTAAAAGTCGTTGCTCCGCGATGCCACGATATGAAGTGTTAGAAACACAGAAAACACGAATAAAGCTCAGAGTTTCAGAAAACCGTGGACCGGGACAGACATCCTTCTCTCCGGCGCTTCCTGACCTGTGAACCGGACGATAAACACTCCAGCTTCCGGCTGGTGTCAAGTCACCAGTCGGAGCATACACAAACGGATTTCAAAATAAAAGTGACGTTCCAGCGAATGAAGTGACGTTCCAGTGAATGAGAGCTCACCTTCAAATACAACACAAATTAATACTACTGTTATTAATAACAAACTAAATTAATCCAAAATGTTAATAATGAAATATTATTTAAACCTATAAAAAGCACATTATTGTTATTATAATCAGTGTTGGGAAAGTTCAGTTTCCACTTGTACTAGTTCAAAGTTCAGTTTGCACATTTTAAAATGAACTAGTTCAGTTCATAGTTCATAATTCAGTTGTTTTTTTCTCAATATGTTGCTGCAAGCAATTCCCTCAGAATACTGGCATTTCCCTCTTGTTGCCCCCCTTTCAGTTACACCAGCTGCAGCTTCCAGCCCCGACAGTATATTCTCCTAAACATGCTGCTTGAATGGTCTTTTTATTGAGGAATTATTTAAACAAACAAAAAATAGGACAGTCGTCCTTAAGTTGGAAAGGAAAATATACCAGGCAGGTTCCACAAACAAATTAGAGTTAAAATAGTAAAACCCTCAAGGAGACCATTGTGAACGGCAGTATACTGTGAGTCCAGAAGATGTGTCGACATAATTCTTGTACAAGCACAAACACAATCTGAGGCAGGAGCCAGACTGAGGGAAGAAACTCCAGCTGTACCTCAAAGTGCAACGTTCAAAGTGCAAAACATTAAATTATTGATCTATGTCACTTTTCACTTTTTAAAGAATCAATTTTTTCCTGAACTGTTTGCCCAAAGAAAAGTTCGAGAACTTGGGTCATAAAAGTGCAATATTCAGCCCATTACTGGCTCACCATCGCCATGTCTTGATGTTTGATTTACCCCACAATGGCTCGCGGGTGCTTCAGTTAATGTGCTGTCTCAGGTTTGCTGTTGAATTTGTTGATGAACGGAGTTACTTCTTGAAGCCCGGCATGCAAAGTTTACACAAAAACTTACAATTTTCCCACCTGGATCATCACTGACCTTTTCATAAAATGATTTTCAGTAATCATACGAAGATGAAGAATTAATCGTGGCGGCAGTCTGAAGCAGGCCCGCCTTAATGTACCCATAGGCCCCGGGGCTTGAACAGAATTGTAGGCCCCCCCCCCCCTCAGCGCAAACCCTAACCCTGAATCGCATAAAAAACCCAACCCTGCAACTCCTACATGTGTCAAAAATAAATGTTAAATGACATCTTGCAATGTGTATCAAAATCTCTATCTTTAATTAAAAAAAAAAAAACAACAACTACAACTCAACTAAAACAGACTGTCTCTTGCAAACAACAGAAAACATGCTTCAAAAATATGGCAGAAATAATAAATATGAGCAAAGCTATACATCTTAAAAGGGTCTTTTTCTTGACTTTCTGGTTGAGAAGTCTTTAATTATGTCCGTAAAGTCCAAGTCACGAAGTATGTCATCAATCCGGAAAGGAGGAGCTGCTACTCTGCAGCTCCTCCTCACCGGATTGAGAGCCAACAATCTCCTCTCCGCTCTTGCTGTCAGCTGCGCGGCCTGCGTGTCAGGGGCACTGGCTGCAGCGGCTGCGGGTGCCAGTTCGCCGAGGCTTGTGGAGGTGCCTGCGTCCGCGGCGCTGGTTCCACCTCTGGTTTTTGATTTAAAAAAGCCCGTTAGCTTCGGCATATGGCTCATAAGTTCTTTATCACGACGCTCCTTCTCCTTTTGCGTCTTTCTTTTCTGTGCACCGCTCTCAAACTTTTTCTTCCCCGACATTTCTGTCTCTCGCTACGAGTCGCCATCAAGAAGTGTTATAAGTGAATAGATGCGTTACGTACATAAGTTACGTCTTTCTATGCGCTTGGATTGGTTAGAATTTGTCACAGCATCAATGTGATGCTATGACAAATTCTAGCTAATTGGTCAGTTGACGCCGCAGTATGTGATTGACAGGTAAAACAAACAAATTACAATATAATATGGAATTCGATTCTATCTGATTTGGCCCTCTGGGCCAGGTAGGGCGGGCCTACTCCAGGTACACACGTGGGAGCGCATCACTATCATCCGGTTTGTCATGCAGCAAAGTGAAGTGATTGACATGAAAATCGACAAATCATCTTTGCTTTTTCCTTATTTCCTTAATTCTGATAGGCCCTTGACAATAGTAGGCCCCTGGGCTCTAGCCCCTGCTAGCCCGTTGGATAAGGCGGGCCTGGTCTGAAGTGGTGCTACTGTCTTCTATTCGTTGTTGCTGTGAAGCGTGCTTCACTCTGGACTCACTTCCGTCCACGTTCCGTAACGTAACAATCCCAAAAATATCTCAATTTCTGCTGCCTGGCGTTCTCCACCTTTCCTGAAGTAGTTTAGCTTTCATTTCAGGAGTTCTGAGCCGTGTGTCTTTATTTGCTTTTAATTTGTGGTTGTTCAGACGGGCGCCGGAGGATCTGGAGTAGTGACGATCAAATTTGAACGAATCGTTCAAAACCGATACGGTGACTCACGAGTTTTCACGTTCATTAACTCGTTCACTGAGGCATTTTTGCTACAGCCTCCTTGTAGCTGGGCCCCTAAGCACAGCAGCTTCCGGCTCCTGACATTCACATGAGGCTTTCAGCACACTCGAGTCAGCTTGGAGGTGGAGTTCAGCACGAATGACCGACTCACCTCCCTTCAATCGTTCAGCTCACATGACCGACTCCCCTCCCTTCAATCGTTCAGCTCACATGACCGACTCCCCTCGAAACTCGAAAGAGTCGTTCACTGAATCGGTCAGTAGCACTTCCGCTGTGTCGCTCACCTCATGAGCGGTGAGCCCTCCCCCCCTACCTCACCTGAAAATCTCCGAGTGACAGCGGAGAAAAAAAAATACATTGTTTGTTTCACAAAGCTTGTAGAGATAAATACATGAATAATACATGGCTAAATACACAATAAACAATGTTAAAATACCACTGTAGCGTGTATTGTGTTACATTTAATATTGTCCCCTATAATTAGTTCTGGCCTATGAACGTCACATTATTTATTGATACTAGTAAAAAACGAAAATCAGAATGTTGGAAGAAAAAAAACTATAAAAACATATGTATACATTAATATATACTGTATATCTGCCATTCTGGATGCCAGGTATTTATTCAGTTTAATCATTTATCTCTTTTATTTTCTGATTCAATTAAACCTCAAAAACAACACACATAATCTAGAATAAGGAGACCAGGACCACTAAAAACTAATGTGTACTTATTGTTTATTTTCCTCAGAAGTGTTTCATCATTTTACTATGAATACATGATCCTCCCCCTGGTTCATGTCGCAGTTCAGCTGAGCCTCCAGGTCCTGGAGCGGGTGGAAATAGTGCGCATGCGCAACTGAATCAAATGACTCAGACAACCGATTCACTTGGATGAACGACTCAAAAACCCGTGAGTCCGTTCGAGGAGTCGGGTTTCTCATCACTAATCTGGAGCGCCAGAATGCAGTGGGGCCGCAGAGCGGAGCCTGCGGAAAGGGGCGGATGATGGTTTTGACGTCACTGTGCACTGCGCGTGGGGATCCACACACAAGCTGCTGATTGGCTGAGTAGCTTTCACACAAAGTTTTCCTCCGGTTGCTTTTTGGATGAACTGCTAGAATGAAAATCAGTCACTACTCACTGTAGGCCTGGGTCAAGATCAGGGTCACAACAGGTGGGCCCGGGTGGGCCTGGCCCAATACTAGCGCCGCAGGTGCCTCTCCCTGGACATAGTATGGGCTGATGCATGTTTTGTTTGTTCACAGCAACTGACAAGTGTTTGACAAGGTCTGATAGGAACCGTCTCCCTGATCTGTGTGGATTGACTCAAGCCCTCCTGCTGTCTGACATCGTACAGAAAAAGTATTTTTGCCAGTGATGGCGCGTTGCATCGTGTGTGAAATAGTCTGCAATAGGACACCACCGCTGGCCCAGACTGAGGTGGTTTTGTTTTTTGCATTTTGCTTTGGGCAGTACGTTCTATTATTATTTGATTCCTAATGGTTATTTAAGTATCAATAATGCACTTATTACCGTTGTTGTTGCCGATTATTATTAGCAGTAGTACTAATTTGTGTTTTACCGAGATCCCTTTCAACTGGAATATCCCTTTTATTTTGAAATCCGTTTAATACTCCGTGGTGTTAGGCTTGACTCACACGCTGGACAGCAGGAGGGCGGAGGTGGAATCCAGCATTTAAAATTAAGCTAAAAAGTTACAGTTTTGAGATTAAACTCAGATTAGGAGACAGAAAAGTAGAAAGAAAAATACAAAATTAGGGCTTGGTCCTCATCAACTAGTTTTTTGCCCCCTGAGTCTTTGGGAGTAAATTGTGTTGCTAAGCAACCAGTCAACAACACAACAGACCCTGTTTGTGACCCGCAGCACCATGTCGTCCAGATTCTCAGCCAACCAGGTGAGTCCACATGAGACTTTCTTCTGGTGAAGCTGCTGTGAGGATGAATCAAAGTTAATGATGTGAGTGTCCTCAGAATAAAGAGTCAATATGCTGTGACTCTTCTCAGTATGAAGGAGCCTTCCAGGCCAGCAGGCTGCAGAACTGGTGTCAGGCCAAAGCCTCTTCACAGGTACACCGTATTTCATTTTATATTGGCACATCCAGGTGTGTAGAGGATTTGTTCAAAATGCATTTGAACTCTTTACAGAAATTACTTTTAAGTCAAACCGGACACTATGATATTTCACATTTCACAAATATTTGCATGCATATTTAAAATCAATCATTAGTGTTATGTGGTGAAATTATTATTAATTATATATCCCATCCAAAGATACAGCACAAAGCTTTTTGCAGTATATTTTTAAATGTATTTATTATTGTTGTTTTTAAGGTTAGGAGAAGAAATATAGAAATCACTAAATGTGCTTGAAAAGGGGACTTAGAAATTGAGTGAAAAGCTAGCGTGACCTCATTGCTGGAATTTTGTAAAATAACTTAAAACCATCAAACTAAGGACTTTGCAAACTAATATGATGTTGTTCAGACAGTTAAAGTGGTCTAACAAGACATAATAGCTCTTTATCCATCAGAATGTCTGAATATGACCAATAACTGCTGCATTTCATTCTTTCACATTCACACAGCAAGAGTTTTCACATAAAGAGCAATAATTTGGCAAAAGCAGCTTAACTATCAACATTTGTTTATTATCAATCACAAATGTATGATTGACATTGTACGATATTCAGACTTAAAGTTTCATCTTCGTCTTAGCATTTTACTTTGAATTGTGATGTTTCACTGTCCAAACTATTTTAGTGTATTGTTGTAATTTTGACTTTATTTCAATGTGATTCTTTTGGTTTTGTCTTCATTTCAGATCATTTGACATCTGTTTAGTTTTGTTTGTTTATTTGGCCCAATGTGAAAAGAAATATTTCGATTTTTATTCTCATCATTTTGGTACATTTTGTCGGTATTGATGATCCAATGATATTTTCATTGTTTTGTATTTCCTCTCAAAATGTTGATTCCATTTTAACCTAGTGTGTGTGAAGGAAATAATAGCCAGCAGAGAAATGTGTGTGTGTGTGTGTGTGTGACAGAGACCTGTGACACAGAGGGGTCACACCACCATTATTTCGAATGACCGAGGTCATATACTTCCAGGAGTGGCGAAGGTGAGACTCTCATAATTAAAGTTGTTGCAGAAACTAAAGTGATGAACAATTTAATGAACCCAGCTGAATGTAAAAAAGGCAAAAACAGATTTAATCTGAACTAAAAAGTTCAGACAACAGCTTATTTTTGGCATGTTTTGTTCAGAAGGATCTAATGTATGCATGTATTTCTTCATAAAAACATGAATCCCACCAGAGAATATATTGATAGTGTTCTGCTCTCAGTGAGACAAACCAGCATCGACACAGACTGAAGGTGGAACTTCAAATATTCAATGAAAACTCCCTCATTGTTCCTGGACAGAAGGGCCGAGCCTGGCCGGACTTTCAGGGCACCTGGGACCTCCCTGCTCAGATCCCAGTCCCCCGCATCAACCCCACCGCCCGGTCCCAGGAGGGTCTCAGCAGGCTGAAGGACTGGGGTCTTCAGCCTCAGCACAGGGGCAACGCTCAGCCGGTGAGGAACAACACATTACAAACTGACTGTCAGAGTGGAAAAGTACAAGAAAAACATTTATTGCATACAAATCCTGTGACAATTTGACATTTTTCTGCAGATTTACCCCCCAAAAGTTAATGATTTGTTGCATTTTTGGATGTGGGCAGATTCAACATGGAATCTGTGATTTTAAGACTTTTCACTAAATTTTGCATCACATATGTTTTAGTAAAGCCTTTATAATAAAAATATCTTGAATTTCATTAAGCCTTTTGGATTAATACCAAATAGCTATATGCATCGAATAGAATAGAATAAAAAAAAACACAAACAATATTTACTATTAATTTAATTGCCACAAGAATGAGGGATCTCGTGTGTCCAACCCGTACATTGTGAAAGGAGCAAAATAATGTTACAAGTGTTACGGCTGAGAGCCGGTGTGTGGAGTTTCTGGAACCCAGAAGCAGAGCAGGTGCAATTAGCAATCATTTATTTAAATTGCAAGACCTGGGAGACGAGGGAACGGAGACTCCGGGATGCAGAGTGCACAGGCGAGGAGACTGCAGCAGGGAGGAGCTGCACAGCGAGGCAGTGAGGCGGGGAGGCCGAGGACACTGGAAGCTGGAAGCAGGGAGTCGTGGAGCTCATGAGAGGAGCTGGTGACTCCGAACAGAGACACAATCTACTGGCACCAGACCTCCTCACTGCAGGGCTGAAGAGGAGGAGCAATCAATTAGTTGATTACCTGCAGGAGTGTCAGTGAGGAGGCTCCGGTGCTGGAGGAGGTGTGGAGCCTCACAGTAAGACCTTAAAGCAGTGTGTTTTCTGAGGGCCAATAAGGAGCCACAGGTTGGTGTTTAAGATTTATTTGTGTTTAAAACAAGAGCAAACATTACAAACTTTTAAAATGAATGAAAGCACATACAAAGATTGCTGTACGTCACAATATAAATTCTTTCTTATGTATTTAAGTAGACCCTGTCTTACGCCATTGCTAGCCTCATCTGCACCCTGGGCTACGCTTTCAGAATACTTGAACTCAAAATAATTTCCCGATACCTTAAACAGGCATGTAGAACCTGTGAGGAACACAGAATGAAGCTCGCTTTGACTGCAGAGCAAACAGACCAGCACCTTTATTAAACTCTGATTACATAATGTTAGTCAAAATACCAGCTGACCGTCTGGAAAAAGTCTTACCTAGTACACTACATAGTATATAGTATATATACGTACTATATACCCAGACCAGACAGCCTTCGGTCGTTTTCAATACCTTTTCTCCATGGACTCAGGGAAGGCATTCGCTACAGTAGAAGGGGATTAGCTTTTCAAGGCCTTGAAGAGATTGGGGGGGTGAGGAAAGAAAAGAGGGATGGGGTGAGGAGGCAGAGGAGGGAAAGGAGAGAGAGGAGGGAGAAGGGGGAGAGTAGGGGGAGGAGGGGGAAGAGGGATGGAGTGAGGAAGGTGAGGAGGGAGAGGAGGGAGAAGATGGATGGAGTGAGGAGGGGGAGGAGGGAGAGGAGGGTGAGGAGGGAGAGGAGGGGGAAGAGGGAGAAGATGGATGGAGTGAGGAGGGAGAGGAGGGGGAAGAGGGAGAGGAGGGAGAAGATGGATGGAGTGAGGAAGGTGAGGAGGGGGAGGAGGGAGAGGAGGGGGAAGAGGGATGGTGTGAGGAGGGGGAGGAGGGTGAGGAGGGAGAAGAGGGATGGAGTGAGGAGGGGAGGAGGGAGAGGAGGGGGAAGAGGGATGGTGTGAGGAGGGGGAGGAGGGTGAGGAGGGGGAAGAGGGATGGAGTGAGGAGGGAGAGGAAGGTGAGGAGGGAGAAGAGGGATGGTGTGAGGAGGGGGAGGAGGGATGGAGTGAGGAGGGAGAGGAAGGTGAGGAGGGAGAAGATGGATGGTGTGAGGAGGGGGAGGAGGGGGAGGAGGGGGAGGAGGGATGGAGTGAGGAGGGAGAGGAAGGTGAGGAGGGAGAAGAGGGATGGTGTGAGGAGGGGGAGGAGGGATGGAGTGAGGAAGGTGAGGAGGGGGAGGAGGGAGAAGATGGATGGTGTGAGGAGGGGGAGGAGGGGGAGGAGGGAGAAGAGGGATGGTGTGAGGAGATATGTGTGTAGCTGCTGTAGCAGCAGGTGGAGGTGTGACCTTCAGTTGGAGGTCATTTAATTCGTTAATAATACTTTTAAGGACATTAATGACAACAGCAATCAGATTAGTGACGTCGGCCAAAGGTTCGATCTATCAGTGACCCGACTTTGGTGAAAATCTGTCTTTTGGCTTTGACGCAATCCTTGAAAGTCTATAAAATGAAATCCTGGTCCAGAGTCTGGACTTGGATCACCTCTAGAACTTCCAGGAATCCTCCAGGACCTGCTAGCTCTCGGTGGTGAACATCCACAAGACCCATGTGATGGCTTTCCTGCAGATCTGGCAAAGAGACATTCAGACAGGCAGACAGAGAAGCTGGTGATGTGATTCCATGACGTGATAAGAAGAGCAATCAGAGATGTCTGACGTCCACCAAGAGGCCACACCCACACAGGAAATGACACATTTCCACATTCAGGTCAATTGCCTTTATTCATTTATTTAATTTGGTGATCATGTGATTTTATTTCATAATTTCAAAGAACATAAGATAAGACAAAATACTGCAAAATGAAAATGTTCTATGTAAGTTATTTTGATCAGATGACCACCAAACTTTGGTGTTTCTTCCTCTGATCAAAACGCTCCTGAGGACCAATCCTCTCATGAAGTCCACTCATGACTTTTTGAGACATCTTGTTAACAGACAGACAGACAAGCAGACATTCAAACATGGATTTAAAACCTTCTTGGCGGCGGTAATAATTATTTGACAAATCACAGGTATCTCTATCATAGGTGGTAGGAACCATGTGTTCTTCTACACAACAAAGTTATTGAGGCAAAATTGTAGGTAAACACTTACGTCTAGTGCTAAACTCTTTTTTATTTATAGAAAAAAAATCTTTAATAGAAAGAAGTGAAAACATTTTCCATATGTTTTTGTTTCATTTAAAATTATTTTATATTTTAATATGTAAATCTTAAATAAATGTTTGCTCATTCATACTGAAAGTCACAATATATATTTCTTTAAATAACATTTTATGTTGACAACACTTTAAACAAATCCCTTTGACATCCTTTTCTTTGTTTGTGATTGTAAAAGTGCCACGAAATGTTGTGGTTGATGTGAATTAAACTGTTTGCTCAAAAGTGCCTTGAGATGACTTGAAATCGGCTGAAATTGAATTGACTGGAAATGAATCTATAACTTAATAGAAATGCTGTGGCTCTTTCAGAGCAGCAAGGGGTCGGTGTCCCAGAAGAGTGGCAGTGAGACTGGGAATGGAAGAGTCCTGAGTGGGAAGGAATTCTGTCCAGCAGCTGAAGGAGCGTCCACGTCCCAGGCTGCTGGTCCAGATCCGGGAGCTGAGGACAAGCTGCCACACACCTGACCGCACACCTGACCGCACACCTGACCGCACACCTGACCACACACCTGACCGCACACCTGACCACACACCTGACCGCACACCTGACCGCACACCTGACCACACACCTGACCACACACCTGACCACACACCTGACCGCACACCTGACCACACACCTGACCACACACCTGACCGCACACCTGACCACACACCCGACCGCACACCCGACCACACACCTGACCACACACCTGACCGCACACCCGACCACACACCTGACCACACACCTGACCACACACCTGACCGCACACCTGACCGCACACCTGACCGCACACCTGACCACACACCTGACCGCACACCCGACCACACACCCGACCACACACCTGACCACACACCTGACCGCACACCTGACCACAGAGCTGACCACACACCTGACCGCAGAGCTGACCACACACCTGACCACACACCTGACCACAGAGCTGACCACACACCTGACCACACACCTGACCGCAGAGCTGAGTGCAGAGCTGACCACACACCTGACCACAGAGCTGACCACACACCTGACCACAGAGCTGACCACAGAGCTGACCACACACCTGACCGCAGAGCTGACCACACACCTGACCACAGAGCTGACCACAGAGCTGACCACACACCTGACCGCAGAGCTGACCACACACCTGACCACACACCTGACCGCAGAGCTGAGTGCAGAGCTGACCACACACCTGACCACAGAGCTGACCACACACCTGACCACACACCTGACCGCACACCTGACCACACACCTGACCACACACCTGACCACAGAGCTGACCACACACCTGACCACACACCTGACCGCACACCTGACCGCAGAGCTGAGTGCAGAGCTGACCACGGAGCTGACCACACACCTGACCACAGAGCTGACCACACACCGGACCGCACACCTGACCACACACCTGACCACACACCTGACCGCACACCTGACCACACACCTGACCGCACACCTGACCACACACCGGACCGCACACCTGACCGCACACCTGACCGCAGAGCTGCAGCAGCATCAGGACCAGTGAGCAGAGCTCAATGAAAACAATAAAACATTTCAGCAGCCTCACATTTCACTGGTTCTACTTCAAACATTCCAGCACATGATGCACACCCACAAAATAACATGTATCTGATACGGCCTCAGCGTGGCTGACGAGCGGTTTGAGCAGTGAGTACCGTCAGTGAGTACAGTCAGTGAGTACAGTCAGTGAGGACCGTCAGTGAGTACAGTCAGTGAGTACCGTCAGTGAGTACAGTCAGTGAGTACAGTCAGTGAGTACAGTCAGTGAGTACCGTCAGTGAGTACAGTCAGTGAGTACCGTCAGTGAGGACCGTCAGTGAGTACAGTCAGTGAGTACCGTCAGTGAGTACAGTCAGTGAGGACCGTCAGTGAGTACAGTCAGTGAGTACCGTCAGTGAGGACCGTCAGTGAGTACATCAGTGAGTACCGTCAGTGAGTACAGTCAGTGAGTACATCAGTGAGTACCGTCAGTGAGTACCGTCAGTGAGTACAGTCAGTGAGTACCGTCAGTGAGGACCGTCAGTGAGTACAGTCAGTGAGTACAGTCAGTGAGTACCGTCAGTGAGTACCGTCAGTGAGGACCGTCAGTGAGTACAGTCAGTGAGTACCGTCAGTGAGTACCGTCAGTGAGTACAGTCAGTGAGTACAGTCAGTGAGGACCGTCAGTGAGGACCGTCAGTGAGTACAGTCAGTGAGTACCGTCAGTGAGTACCGTCAGTGAGGACCGTCAGTGAGTACCGTCAGTGAGTACAGTCAGTGAGTACAGTCAGTGAGTACAGTCAGTGAGGACCGTCAGTGAGTGCCGTCAGTGAGTACAGTCAGTGAGTACCGTCAGTGAGTACCGTCAGTGAGTACAGTCAGTGAGTACAGTCAGTGAGTACCGTCAGTGAGTACAGTCAGTGAGTACCGTCAGTGAGGACCGTCAGTGAGTACAGTCAGTGAGTACCGTCAGTGAGTACAGTCAGTGAGTACAGTCAGTGAGTACCGTCAGTGAGTACAGTCAGTGAGGACCGTCAGTGAGTACAGTCAGTGAGTACCGTCAGTGAGGACCGTCAGTGAGTACAGTAAGTGAGTACATCAGTGAGTACCGTCAGTGAGTACAGTCAGTGAGTACCGTCAGTGAGTACAGTCAGTGAGTACATCAGTGAGTACCGTCAGTGAGTACCGTCAGTGAGTACAGTCAGTGAGTACCGTCAGTGAGGACCGTCAGTGAGTACAGTCAGTGAGTACAGTCAGTGAGTACCGTCAGTGAGTACCGTCAGTGAGGACCGTCAGTGAGTACAGTCAGTGAGTACCGTCAGTGAGTACCGTCAGTGAGTACAGTCAGTGAGTACAGTCAGTGAGGACCGTCAGTGAGGACCGTCAGTGAGTACAGTCAGTGAGTACCGTCAGTGAGTACCGTCAGTGAGGACCGTCAGTGAGTACCGTCAGTGAGTACAGTCAGTGAGTACAGTCAGTGAGTACAGTCAGTGAGGACCGTCAGTGAGTGCCGTCAGTGAGTACAGTCAGTGAGTACAGTCAGTGAGTACCGTCAGTGAGTACCGTCAGTGAGTACAGTCAGTGAGTACAGTCAGTGAGTACCGTCAGTGAGTACAGTCAGTGAGGACCGTCAGTGAGTACAGTCAGTGAGTACCGTCAGTGAGGACCGTCAGTGAGTACAGTCAGTGAGTACATCAGTGAGTACCGTCAGTGAGTACAGTCAGTGAGTACCGTCAGTGAGTACAGTCAGTGAGTACATCAGTGAGTACCGTCAGTGAGTACCGTCAGTGAGTACAGTCAGTGAGTACAGTCAGTGAGTACCGTCAGTGAGTACCGTCAGTGAGGACCGTCAGTGAGTACAGTCAGTGAGTACCGTCAGTGAGTACCGTCAGTGAGTACAGTCAGTGAGTACAGTCAGTGAGGACCGTCAGTGAGGACCGTCAGTGAGTACAGTCAGTGAGTACCGTCAGTGAGTACCGTCAGTGAGGACCGTCAGTGAGTACCGTCAGTGAGTACAGTCAGTGAGTACAGTCAGTGAGTACAGTCAGTGAGGACCGTCAGTGAGTGCCGTCAGTGAGTACAGTCAGTGAGTACCGTCAGTGAGTACCGTCAGTGAGTACAGTCAGTGAGTACCGTCAGTGAGTACAGTCAGTGAGTACCGTCAGTGAGTACCGTCAGTGAGTACAGTCAGTGAGTACAGTCAGTGAGTACAGTCAGTGAGGACCGTCAGTGAGTGCCGTCAGTGAGTACAGTCAGTGAGTACAGTCAGTGAGTACCGTCAGTGAGTACCGTCAGTGAGTACAGTCAGTGAGTACAGTCAGTGAGTACCGTCAGTGAGTACAGTCAGTGAGTACCGTCAGTGAGGACCGTCAGTGAGTACAGTCAGTGAGTACCGTCAGTGAGTACAGTCAGTGAGTACAGTCAGTGAGTACCGTCAGTGAGTACAGTCAGTGAGGACCGTCAGTGAGTACAGTCAGTGAGTACCGTCAGTGAGGACCGTCAGTGAGTACAGTCAGTGAGTACATCAGTGAGTACCGTCAGTGAGTACAGTCAGTGAGTACCGTCAGTGAGTACAGTCAGTGAGTACATCAGTGAGTACCGTCAGTGAGTACCGTCAGTGAGTACAGTCAGTGAGTACCGTCAGTGAGGACCGTCAGTGAGTACAGTCAGTGAGTACAGTCAGTGAGTACCGTCAGTGAGTACCGTCAGTGAGGACCGTCAGTGAGTACAGTCAGTGAGTACCGTCAGTGAGTACCGTCAGTGAGTACAGTCAGTGAGTACAGTCAGTGAGGACCGTCAGTGAGTACAGTCAGTGAGTACCGTCAGTGAGTACCGTCAGTGAGGACCGTCAGTGAGTACCGTCAGTGAGTACAGTCAGTGAGTACAGTCAGTGAGTACAGTCAGTGAGGACCGTCAGTGAGTGCCGTCAGTGAGTACAGTCAGTGAGTATCAGCTCTGTGGCTGCTCCACCTCTTTCTTTCTTTTATTTTCACACTGAACACAAGACAAGGTAAGTGGAAACTCCTCACACACCTCTTCAAACATTCCCAGCACACACACATCAACTAAAAGAATAAGATAATCTTGAATACACATATTGCACATTGCTCCATTCATTGTTGTGTCGTCTCTCCACAGGGGGCCGGACCGACCCACAACAGAAGATTCAATAAGTTAAAAAAACAACTGTGTGCAAATTCATTTATATATGTGCAAATATCTTTATCTTAAAGTGCTGTGCTTCTTAAAGTGCTGATGAACATTTAAAGTGCTGAATAAAGTGCTGTGAGTGCATCAACATAAAGGAAGGAGCTTCCTGTTGGTTAGTGTTGGATGCTCCATGTATGCAGGTCATCAGCAATGTGTCACGTCCTCCATGGTTCTCTGCTGGACGACTCGTGGCGGGACTGCGCTCCACACTTTGTCCTCCACCTTGTTCTGCAGCAGCAGCGGCTTCCAGGACTTCTGCTTTTGCTGTAGCAGTAGCTGCTTCTTTCTCTATTTCTAATATCTCTAAATCCATTTCAAGCTTTACTTTATGCTTTTTAATTTCCAATTGTTTTGAACTGTATGAGGCTTTAGCATTCATGGCTTTAGCGGAGACTCGTGCTAAGATGGCGGCTTCCAGTACGCTGGACTTTGAAGATTTCAAAGACTTGTTTGAGTATTTGGAACTGCAGCTCGCTTTAGATGATGTTTGGGTTCAGAGAAAGCTTTTTCTTCTACTTTCTCCTTTTGGTTGTTGTCCATCGTTATGTTGTGATTTTTATCTTCCACCCACTGCTGTTATACTTTGTGGGGTGTTGGACACTGTGTGTGCGGACGCAGGTCAACAGCAAGCCAAACTCCATTCTTCATGCATCCTCTTTCTCCTTTTATTACAGACGGCGAGCAAGTCAAAGACTCATTGAAAAAGAGTAAATTAAACCGTTCAATAAAGCTGCCAAGTCTGGAACTGAAGACTTTTTCTAAGATTGTAGAGAATTGTGGTAAGAGGGAGACAGGCCTGTAGTTTGTGAAGAGATGTTTAATGTTTCTCTCCTGCCTTGAACAGAAGAATCACTTTAACTTTCATACCATCAGGAAATTGTCCAGTTTGTACCAGAAGTTACTGATGTATGTTAACGGCTTAGAGAGACTTTCAATAACACTTTGTAAGGTCTTCATGTCCATGTCATAATAATCTATCCAGGTTTTATTTTGACACCCTCTAACAACGTCCAGTAGCTCCTTTTCCTCCACAGGATTGAGGAACAGGACCGAGGATTTGTGTCTATGAGCTCACAAGTATAATTCTCATCATTTGCTATTTTTGCAGCCAGGTTCAGTCCAACATTTACAAAGAATTTATTAAAGGTATCAACTACTTCATTCATATTATTTACAGTTTTATCCTCATCTTTGAAATACTGTGGATAATTGATCGTTCTTGGTTTATTTCTAATTATACTGTTTAAGACATTCCATAAGCCTTTAATATTATTCTTATTGTTATCTAACAACCTATTATAATAATCCTGTTTACATTTTCTAATTATACCTGTCAATTTGTTTTTATATTTCTTATGTTTGTTCTCTGCATCTTTTGATCTATTATTTATAAATATTTTGTAAAGTGAATTTTTTTTCTTGGCTGCATTCAACAATCCTGTAGACATCCATGGGTTTTCTTTACACTTTCTGTTTATACAGTATTTTTTCACTGGGCAGTGTTTATCATATAATTGTTGGAATATTTTTACAAACTCATCGTCCTTATTAGTATCATTCTCTCTGAGTACAAAACTCCAGTCTTGAGTTAATAGCTGCTTTTTAAATGCATCAATAGTTTTCTCTGTTTTTACCCTTCTAAACCAATACTTGTTTTCATCTTCATTATTTGAAAATCCCTTTTTGTACAAGACAAAACCTGGAAGCTGATCACTGATATCATTTATCATTAATCCACTGACTGGATCACATTCTATTTCATTTGAGAAAATGTTGTCAATCAAAGAAGCACTATGAGTTGTTATTCTACTCGGTTTAGTTATTAGAGGAAACAGACCTATACTGAATAAAGTATTTATACATTCGTCCATTTTTTTATGTTTATTTGGGTTTAACAGATCGATGTTAAAATCTCCCCCCACAAACTTTGTAATATAGTTACATAGTTTTGTAATATAGTTTTGTAATATAGTTTGTAATATAGTTTTGTAATATAGTTTGCAAATTTCTTTGTGTTCTGAATTTTAATTGTACAGTAAACGTTATACAAAGCATAATTGTGTGTAAATAGAAGTTTATTATTGTACTATAGTGTGCTCTTATCTTTATTTGTGGTCTAAATTGTAATATGTTTTTATTTAATCAAAGCACTTCACTGCACATTAGTGTATAAGTGTGTGTGTTTGTGTGTGTGAGGAATAAAATACTTGACTAAGACTTGACTCATGGTTTTACTTTGAATTGCACATGTTTTGCACAGATCCATTCCTCTTAATTGTAAAAACTCACCTATCAACAGTAGGGTTATTAGTTACTCACCGCTGTGTGAACATAAATATCACCGGAAGGGAGAACTGTGGCTATAAATAGCACTGCTGGCGTTACGACGGCTTATTGACCGCCATCTAGCGGCGGAGAGGAGACACTGCAGGCACCCTTGTTTACCGCCATCTAGCGGCGGAGAGGAGACACTTCAGGCACCCTTGTTTACCGCCATCTAGCGGCGGAGAGGAGACACTGCAGGCGCTCTTGTTTACCGCCATCTAGCAGCGGAGAGGAAACACTGCAGGCACCCTTGTTTACCGCCATCTAGCGGCGGAGAGGAGACACTGCAGGCGCCCTTGTTTACCGCCATCTAGCGGCGGGGAGGAGACACTGCAGGCACCCTTGTTTACCGCCATCTAGCGGCGGAGAGGAGACACTGCAGGCGCCCTTGTTTACCGCCATCTAGCGGCGGAGAGGAGACACTGCAGGTGCCTTGTTTACCGCCATCTAGCGGCGGAGAGGAGACACTGCAGGCGCCCTTGTTTACCGCTATCTAGCGGCGGAGAGGTGACACTGCAGGCTCCCTTGTTTACCGCCATCTAGCGGCGGAGAGGAGACACTGCAGGCACCCTTGTTTACCGCCATCTAGCGGCGGTGAGGAGACACTGCAGGGCACCCTTGTTTACCGCCATCTAGCGGCGGAGAGGAGACACTGCAGGGTCCCTTGTTTACCGCCATCTAGCGGCGGGGAGGAGACACTGCAGGCACCCTTGTTTACCGCCATCTAGCAGCGGAGAGGAGACACTGCAGGCGCCCTTGTTTACCGCCATCTAGCGGCGGGGAGGAGACACTGCAGGCACCCTTTTTACCGCCATCTAGCAGCGGAGAGGAGACACTGCAGGGTCCCTTGTTTACCGCCATCTAGCGGCGGGGAGGAGACACTGCAGGCACCCTTGTTTACCGCCATCTAGCAGCGGAGAGGAGACACTGCAGGCACCCTTGTTTACCGCCATCTAGCAGCGGAGAGGAGACACTGCAGGCGCCCTTGTTTACCGCCATCTAGCGGCGGAGAGGAGACACTGCAGGCACCCTTGTTTACCGCCATCTAGCGGCGGAGAGGAAACACTGCAGGCTCCCTTGTTTACGGCCATCTAGCGGCGGGGAGGAGACACTGCAGGCACCTTTGTTTACCGCCATCTAGCGGCGGGGAGGAGACACTGCAGGCGCCCTTGTTTACGGCCATCTAGCGGCGGGGAGGAGACACTGCAGGCACCCTTGTTTACCGCCATCTAGCGGCGGAGAGGAGACACTGCAGGCACCCTTGTTTACCGCCATCTAGCGGCGGAGAGGAAACACTGCAGGCGCAGTTCTGGAACACCCGCAGGGAGAAGATTGAGGGGGTCCTCTGGACATGGAGGAACAGGCCCTTCAGTACTGGACAAGGAGGAACAGACCCTTCAGTACTGGACATGGAGGAACAGGCCCTTCAGTACTGGACATGGAGGAACAGACCCTTCAGTACTGGACATGAGGAACAGGACCTTCAGTACTGGACATGGAGGAACAGACCCTTCAGTACTGGACATGAGGAGCAGGAACAGGCCCTTCAGTACTGGACATGGGGGAACAGACCCTTCAGTACTGGACATGAGGAACAGGACCTTCAGTACTGGACATGGAGGAACAGGAACAGGACCTTCAGTACTGGACATGGAGGAACAGGCCCTTCAGTACTGGACATGGAGGAACAGACCCTTCAGTACTGGATACGGAGGAACAGGCCCTTCAGTACTGGACATGGAGGAACAGGACCTTCAGTACTGGACATGGAGGAACAGGCCCTTCAGTACTGGACATGGAGGAACAGGACCTTCAGTACTGGACATGGAGGAACAGGACCTTCAGTACTGGACATGGAGGAACAGGGTCTTCAGTACTGGACATGGAGGATCAGGTCCTTCAGTACTGGACATGGAGGAACAGGCCCTTCAGTACTGGACATGGAGGAACAGGACCTTCTGTACTGGACATGGAGGAACAGGACCTTCAGTACTGGACATGAGGAACAGGACCTTCAGTACTGGACATGGAGGATCAGGTCCTTCAGTACTGGACATGGAGGAACAGGCCCTTCAGTACTGGACATGAGGAGCAGGAACAGGCCGAGGCTGGTCTGCAGTAAAGAAATAATCCTGGACGAGTCAGAAAATGAATCACATTTCAAGCCATTTAAATTAGTTTTCTATAATATTGGAGATGTGAACATTTTGTGAAGAAATTGTTGACAAAAGACATTAAGGTTATTTTGAATGCCACACAGATGACTGAACAAAGAACAAAACAATTGTTTTGACTTTTTGTGTTTTCTCCTTTGTATTGCTGCTTTATGGAGTACTTTATGTTTCACTTCAACTGTACTGTGGAGATCTCAGAGTGAAGATAGTATATTTATTGACATTCCTCCAGGTGTAAATCTATATGATCCAGCAGAACGAGCATCAAAACAACACAATAATTAATGAATAATGGCCACTAACACAGAATAAGACAAAAGAAAAGATCAAATGGAAAATGGAGTAATAGACATTAAAGTAATAGTGTACACAGTTTAAATAACAGTGAAATCACATCATATGTATCACAAGGTAGAACACGTCACAACAATAGTTATGACATGTTGGCTTATAAAAGAAGTCATTTTAAGAAAAAGAGCATTTTTAACTGACTGGACTCAAGCTGATTTATTATACAAACATACTTGGGCCGTATATATCTTAAGGTATTTTAGAAAAGTGAGTACACATGTGCACAGCAAACTCTGCCAACTGTGGAACACCTCATGATCCTTTTTCCATTTGTGCCACCTTCCTCTTTCATACAGCCACTATCCGTCATTTTATTCACATCTTCACTCTGTCAGTGCCAAGGGAGGTTTTGTTTCTGTCTCCTCTGATGTCTTCGGGGAGACACTGTAGCTGTAATCAAGTATGAAGTTATTAGGGCTTCCATCCAGCTGATTAATAGTGAACAGCGACTGTACTTCACTTATATAGCACACTTTTACTGCTTGGCCCGTTTCCAATTAATGTACATGCTCAGTCACATGAATACACTTATGCACACACTCACAAACCAACACCACTGGATACTGCCACTCAAAATCTATGGATGGGATCAGACAGGATTTAACATCTGGACACTCCAGACTGCATACAACCAAGCTCTGTCAATACATATCCAAAAGCTCCTGCACACTGTGGAATTAACTAACCTGGACTGGAATCAACACACATTAACAAACCTGGACACATTTTCAAAGTTGTGTGTGTGTGTGTGTGTGTGTATGTGTGTGTGTGTGTGTGTGTGTGTGTGTGTGTGGGGGGGGGGGGGGGGGGGGGGGGTATAAAGTGTGCATCTTATCATCTTATACCTGCTTGTTGTCATAATTGTTTTATTTTGCTACTCACTTGTCCTTCCTGTTGGCTTTCCCTCTTTGCATCTGATTGTCATTTTCAGAATAAGAATGAAAAGAAACAAAACATTCTCATGTGGGATAAACATGAGAATGCAATATAAGTGGGAAAGCAGAGTTGCAGAGATTGTGCAGTATGGAATAAATCATTGTTTTAATACAAGAGACAAACACAAACGTCTTCAACCTTGAGTAAAAGGAAGTCAGAGAGCTGGAGCCACTACGGCTGGTTTCTGGGAGCTTCTTCACAACATTTAGTGCAGAAACGAAAAACTACTACTGGAATTCTGGTTTTGCAAATAAAGTTCTGGACACATACCTTGTTAAAAAAAAAAACATTCAGAGCTTTGGAGACCAGTGGTAGTATTTGAATTCAGTTTTGTGAATGAAGTGGGACAGGAAGTGTAGAAAATCCAGGCAGACATTTTCTCACCCAACCCACCAGAAGTAAAAAAGATTGTATCTGTATTGTTGAGCTCAGTCTCTCAGCAGACAAGGGTCTGGGGTCTCCAACCCTGCTCTGTATGCGTCACTTTAGATAATTGTGCTCTGCATGTCACTTTAGTGTGTTAGCAGTGGGAGGGGATGCAGAGTTCCCCAACAAGTGTTTGTGGTCCGAGATGAGTTAAGTAGAGCAGTGTTTTTCAACCACTGTGTCTATAGTCAGGTGTGCCGTGGGAAATGATCCAATTTCAAATTTTTTCCTAAAAAACACACTGCTCTTACAGCCGTTGTCGGCTGTAAGAGCAGTGTGTGCAGAGTAATCATGTATAAATACTTTTCGCCAATAGATGGCAGCAAAGAAGTTTGCCGGTGAAATCAAAACTTGACCCACGTCAGTCTGGTTAATCACCACCACCTGCGGCTGCTCCCATCTCGTATCGGCGGCAGTGATGGAGAAGTTTTAGAAAAGAAAGAATGCTCACTCCCAACTGGACCCTGGACAAAATGAGCCCGGGCCTTCAACTGAGCCAGACGAAGGCCCCAGTATGAGTGGAGTTCAAAAAAAAGCAAAGACGGCGAGCTGGAGCAAAGCCTCTGGCGCGAGGCAATACCACGAAAGCTCTCTTTCATTTGGATTGACTTTCACCGGGGATGCAACGACACCGTTACCATTGTGCCTGGTGTGTGGTGAAAATATATCCAACAGCTGCTTGGTCCCAAGCAAACTGAAACGCCGTCTCCAAACAAAACATCCGTCGCTTCAAAACAAGAATGTGGACCGTTTTCTTCGCCTGCGTGAACACACAGAGAAACAGGCAACTTTCATGAAAACAACCACAAAGGTAATGAGAGAGCCCTTAAAGCGAGCTACCATGTTGCTGAACTTGTTGCTAAAACAAAAAGATCCCACCCTGTGGCAGAGACATTAATACTACCTGCCTGCAAAGCCATTGTGAACGAGATGCTAGGACCTGAAGCAGCTAAAGAAATAGCCAAAGTTCCTCTCTCAGACAACACAATTTCCAGACGTATTGATGATATGTCTGCAGACATCCAAAGTGTGGTTTTGGAAAAGATCCGTATCAGTAATACATTTGCATTGCAACTTGATGAATCCACTGACATTAGTGGGCGTGCTCAACTATTGGCCAATGTGCGTTTTGTGGATGGAGATGCAATCAAAGAAAACTTCCTCTTCTGCAAGGTATTGCCAGAAAAACCACCGGAGAGGAAATGTTTCGGGTCACATGGGAATACCTTGAAAAAGGAGGACTGAAGTGGGAAGACTGCACGAGTGTCTGCACAGATGGAGCTGCTCTGGTCGGGCGCAGCGAGGGCTTTGTAAGCAGAGCGAAGGAGAGAAACCCAAATAGGATTGTTTTTTACATGGAGAGACCGTCGTAGCCAAGACTTGACCAGCAGACCTACTTCCTGTGTTGGACCATGTTGTGCGCATGGTGAACTTTAAGTCACGACCTCTGAAAGGACGTATATTTGCATCTTTGTGTGAAGAAATGGGAGCGGAGCATAAAACCTTGCTGTTCCATACGGAGGTCCGATGGTTGTGGCGTGGCAAAGTGCTGGCCCGGGTGTACGAGCTGCGAGAGGAACTCAAAACGTTTCTGACAAATGAGAAGTCCGATGACGCAGCGCTGCTTGCAAGTGATGAGTGGTGTGCAAAGCAGGCATACCTGGCAGATATATTTCATCATCTGAATGATCGGAACACACGAATGCAAGGCCGAAATGAAAACATGCTCACAAGTACAGATCAAAGAAATGGATTCCGTTCAAAGGTGCACCTCTGGCAACAACATGTGGAAAGTGGCAACCTTGACATGTTCCCACTCACCAAGCAAGTGCAAGCTGACGTTAACACTGCTGCATTGTGGGAGGTCATCGTTAAACATTTGGAAACTCTTGAGGAGAGGATGTCATTTGATTTCTCTTCAACCTCCACTAGAACCTTGACTGGGTCAGGGACCCATACAGCTCAGCATCAGTTGGAAAGGACACGACTTTACAGGAGCAGGAGGAACGAACTGAACGGAGACTAAATCCTGGTTCAAGCTAAGATTTGCTGATCTGCCGTTGGACAGTTTTTGGTTGGCTACTGCCAAGGAGTACCCCATTCTGGCAAACAAAGCCATTTTGACATTGCTCCCATTAGCCATGACATATCTGTGTGAGGCTAGCTTTTCAAGCCTGACGGCTATAAAAACTCAAAGCAGAGAGAAACTGAGAGCTGTTGAGGAAGAGCTTCGTGTTTGTCTGTCTTCTATTCCTGCCAGGATATCAGCTCTGTGCTCATCCAAACAGGCCCAGGTTTCACATTGAGTGTGTCAAAATACAAAAAAGGAATTGGGAAATACTGTTTTGTCTGTATTTATTTGATTCCTGTTGATAAAACTTTGATGAGAGTGACTTTATATTGTTAATAGAGCCTACAGAGTTTCACATTTTAACATTTTCGGGTGGTGGTGTGCCTCCAGATTTTTTCCAAAGAAAAAAGTGTCTTGGCTCAAAGAAGGTTGAAAAACACTGAAGTAGAGAGTAGAGAGCTTTATTCCTCCCCAGGGGGAAACACAAACTTACAACAGCTCAAGGTAAAAGGTGCAGAACTTATAAAACTAAGGAATTCAAATATGTAAACATATGTAAATATCTAAACAAGAGCAAAAAGAGCACAAAAAAGAATATGTAAATATTAAAATAAAAAATACATATAAAATAAAACAATCCAGTACAAAGAAAAATCCTCTAAAATAGAATAAATTGCCAGGATTGTTCTGCACACAGTGTATATAGGTAAAGAGCTGTGTACAGTGCAGGGGTAACGGTACATGTAGGACATTTACACTGAGTTGTTAATGTCCTAACAGCTGTTGGGATGAATGACTTCCGGTAGCGTTCTGTTTTACACTGCGGGTGTCAGCAAAGTGGCATTAAGTGGCAAAATGCAGATGAAAAATAAAGGAGAGCCTGGAAATTGTAAACTTTGTGCCTTGCCAGAGGCAGGCACGAGAACTAGTCTGCTCTAAACCGGCCTGCTCCACAATCCAAGCTATTTACATACATGTGTTCATACTCCCAACAGCCTCTTCATGTATTTTGGATTGGGTGAGATATTCCATGTCCCCTGATATTTATCCAATAGGCCAACAACATGTTCAATCTCCTTCGTCTTAAGGTTGCTCACTCATGTCAACTTGTATTGCTGCAACTCACATGGGGGACTTTTCAAAACTTTATTAACTGAAAAAGACAGAAATAACAAGTGGCTCTTAAAATAAAAGCACAATAACGTGAGATGATTCATACAAATAAAGAATGATGGATGGATGGAGGATGGATACTTTATCAGTCCTATGGGGACTCGACATTAACTTAAAGGTGCATATAAACTCCCTGAACATGTTTTAGGAAGTTTATATGAACCTTTAAGTTCTAATGTGATCAATCAAAGAATAATTATATTGAACTAGAGGTTTGCATTTCCAGAAATAAATGCAGGTGTGACTGCTCAAGGCTCATGCAAGCTAATCTCCTTTGATCTCCATGGCAACAGACGCATCTTGCTCAGAACACAGAACATCCATGCACCGTCTCCAGGGTCTCATGAACTGTGAGGACAACTTTGTGTCAGGGAGCTGCTCCTGTAAGTACCCACTTTGTTTCACTAACTCTTCTAGCTCTGCAAACAATTATTTTAATAACGGATTAATCCTCAGTCACTTATTTTTTTGATGAATCAATGAATCGTTAAAAAAAACATTTCATATTGTAGGGCCAGTTGACATTGAAAGAACCAAACATCAAATATGATTATTAAGCACATAACTGAACCAATACAAAGATGTATACAATATATCTACATATATACACGTGAATATAAGATGTAAACAAGATAATTGTTAAATAACGTTTAATGTACTTCAAGGACCACATAGTATAGTTTCATCCTGAGTGACCAGACTGGTAAAATATTGTTATAATAACCTTTAAATTTACACTTCCAAGTGTTTCTTTGTTATATGTGACGTTGCAGTAATTACATCCTCCGCTTTGCACTGCTTGTTTTGTTTTGTTTCCCCGCATCTGAGCTGCTCCGGTGCCGGTTAGCAGCTAGCCAGTTAGCGGCTAGCCGGTTAGCAGCTAGCCAGTTAGCGGCTCGCCGCCGGAGGTCGCTCCGGTGACGTCTCCCAGCACCGGGCGTCGCTCCGGCGGCTCGCCGGTTAGCTCGAGTACTACGCCGCAACTTTCGTGTTGTTTCCGGAGCAAACGCCAGTCGGCTCCGGTGACGTCTCCCCGCCTGGGAGCGCGCTCCGGCGGCTAGCCGGTTAGCTCGAGTGCCGTGCCACAACTTTGCCGTTACCGGTCGAGTGAAGCATAAATCACGCGACACAACGAATCGATAATTAAATTCGTTTTTCACACTTTTAATAATCGAATTTAATCTATTATTAATCGGTTGTTGCAGCCCTAAACTCTTCTGCTTCCTCTTCTTTTTGGTTTTACGGCAGTTTGCACCCACATATGTTGCATTTCCATCCAGTGATGCCGGTAACGTGTTAATTAGTTACCTGTTACTCTTATATAAACACTTTATTCAGTAGTGAGCAATCTAACGCGTTACTATTTCCAAACCAGTAATCAGACTAAAGTTACTTCTCCGTCACCTGTGCTCTGTGGGAATTGAACCTGTGAACATCTGTCCACCTCTGGCTGGTGTGTGTGTGTGTGTGTGTGTGTGTGTGTGTGTGTGTGTGTGTGTGTGTGTGTGTGTGTGTGTTTCACTGTAACACTTGTTGGAGGGTGTTAAACCATCAGGCCAGATCGGCCGCCAGGCTTCAGTCCATCAGCTCCATTGTCTCAACTCAGTGTTTTGTGTCCCACAGCTGAAGGGACGGTCATGGAGGAACCCCAGTGGTCGGACGCTGAGGAGGTCAGGAGCGTTGGGCTTCTGTCTGAGGTCAGGGCGCATCACTTCTTATCTGTGTGTGTTTCACAGAAGATTGAAACTTAATGTGAATAAAGTTTGTTTTTATTCTTTCTGACAGGACTCTGGCATTACCAACGAGGACGCCGTCCCCCAGATCCTCCCGGCTGACAGTGGCTCAGCGGCAGAGGCCCTGCAGCCCGCCGACACTGACGCTCCCACAAAGCGCCGTCGGGTCAGCACGTCCGAGGATGAGGACGAGCCAGGTAAATATCTGGAGCAGCTTTTTTTCTTTTATTCCCACTGAGTTTCTGGTGAAACGACGTCAGTAGCTGGTGGAGTTTTTGAGAAAGCTCTGTCTCTCTGTTTGTCTCTGTCTCTCAGCGTTGAAGCGGTGTCATATGTCTGCTCACCAAGACTCAGACAGTGGCTACAGCTCCGACAAAAGTCGTGCGGCGAAACGCCGCGAGCGGAAGGAGGCCCTGTTCGGCAGCGACAGTGAGTCTGAGGAGGAGGCAGAGGTGCAGACCTCGCTTGGCTCCCAGTCGGCGTCAGTCTCTGACACAACTTCCAGCCTCAAACAAAGGCTGAGGGAGGCGTGTCAGCAGATCCTCTTGGTCCAGACGCCTCAGAGACTGATCACTGGAAAAGACAAGTAAGTCCACCTCCGACCACCTGACAACACCTGAAGCTCCCTGAAGACCACCAGAACCTCACCTCCTCTTCCTCCCCCTCCCCCCACAGAGCTCTGAGACCCGAGGACACTGACCGGGCCCGGGTCCCGATGCCCTCCACCAGGGTCTACCTGGCCCGACCCAAGTGGAATGTGGCGGGAAACTCCAGCAAGGTGAGTGACACTCCACAAGTTTGATTTTTGCGAGTGCTCTGGGGGAGCTTGGTCTTTCAGTGACGGTGCTGGAAATGTAAGGGTCTGTCCTTCATTTTCTATTGTAATACTGACAATACGCGCACGTGGCACCGTGCACGTGACAGTCGTACAAATAAATTAAAAGTTCTGCTATTTAAAACAATATTATGCAACACAAAACCAGATCAAAATGAAAGGTTTACAATCCTGCCACTTCAACTCACCACTGAATGTAAACTTTAACAGCAGAATGTCACTGATGGAGCCTCGACAGCAGCAGGAAGCAAAACACACTGCAAGTTTTCATTTGGGCCTCAAACACAAAGACACTGACTCCTGCTGTCACCAAAACCTCCACTGGAAGAAACATATTTAGTTCAGTGGCTCTAATGACATTAATAAACACTGTACAGAGAACCAAGGCTCAGAATTCAGATCTTAAAAACCAAACAGGCAATAATCATCAGTCACCATGAGACGTCAGAATAAAATAATACGGGATTGTTTTCCCTTTTAAGTTTTTTGCAAAAAGCCTCCATGTTTCATTATTATTAATAAGCCACGCTGTCAGCAGGAAAAATGCACTCTCAATAACAGGAAGTTGTAAGTTCAAAGGTTAATGCATGCCCTGCTCCCATTGGCTGAATCACATCGCTTTTTATTTTAAAAAATATATATACATGTTTTATTTGTGTACTTACTAATTAACCAGGCAACAAATTATAATATTCACCCAAAAAAAAAAGTCCCATGTCCTGGCTCTTCTCGGGGGAGTTGCAGCTCACCCAATCCCCCCGGCGCCGCCTCTGGCAGGGTGGGTGAGGCTCCTTGAGGAACCAGCTGTCAGGAGTCACAGACCTCGCTCCAGCACCGGATCCTCTCTGGCACTCCTGCAGGCAATCAGCTAATTGATTGTCAAGCAGTCTTAAGCCCTGCAGGGAGGGGGGTCCGGGGCCAGAGGATTGCCTAGTCTTCACTCCGTGTGGAGGTGAGTCGGTGTTGTCCTCCCCGGGGGGTGAGTGTCCTCCCCGGGGAGGCCCCCCCAGAGATTCCCCCGGGTCCCGTCCCGGTTCCAAGAGGCCCCCCCCAGAGATTCCCCCGGGTCCCGTCCCGGTTCCAAGAGGCCCCCCCCCCAGAGATTCCCCCGGGTCCCGTCCCGGTTCCAAGAGGCTCCCCGGAGTTCCCCGGGTCCCGTCACCGTTCCAGCTCCCCTTTCCCTGTTCCCTCAATAAAACATTAACTGTTTGCAAACAACTTTCTGCATGAGGTCTGCTTTTGGGTTCAGCACACTCCACGCGCCGGCCCCCAGCCGTGACACCAGCCTCTGAACCAGCTTCTGTTTCCTCTTGCAGGGTCCGGTCAGTCAGGGTGTTTCTCCCCGAAAGAGGGCGATGCGTCGCTATCGCTCCATCCGGTTCCTGACAAAAACCAGCGCCAACAAGATCAGCGTGGACGGGAACCGGATGCCCCTCTGAGGAGCAATATGAGCTATCAGTGTGTAAATAAAGTATTTTTTTTAATCAAGCTTGTATCTCCAGATTTATTCTGTTAGCTCGTGGCTGTGCTAGCAGCCCTCAGGTGTTTGAATGTGGGTTTTGTTGGTTGTTTGTTGTCTGTGGCGAGCTCCCGTAGCACCTGTACAGGAAACAGGCAGCATGAAGCACCACAAAGTTTTCTTCATCAAAGCTGAAAGTCCAACCACCTCGCTCCTCTTTCCAGCAGTGTGTGAGCGTTCCCACAGTCGCTAACTCCACAGTCCTTTTAGCAGAAGCTTTTAGTAGAAAACAGGAAGTGATGCGTGTCGCTCAATAGCCAATTGAAAGCAGGATGACGGTGACGTTGTCGGCGCACCGCCTCGCTGGCCAGCCACTGACAGGCGGGATCAAACCGCTGCTCCTCACCCTACGTCTGCTCCTCCTGACGGGACGGAGAGGAGGACCAATCAGAACGGAGCTGCTGGCGTCACTGGTCAGAGGAAGTGTGTGTGTCACCTGAAGGATGGCCAGAGGAGACTGGACGCTTCCTCAGCTGAGAAGACATGGAGAGAGAGAGCTTTTTACACACTGTTCGGACTTTTGATTTTCCAGCCCTCCGAAAAGGCTTGTCAAGCAGCACACAATGGTATAACTCGTGTTTTTCTGTTTTATTTCTTTACTTGTATACTGCGCATCTTCTCACGGGTGCATGCACAGCTTACACAGCTACACAGGTACACAGCTACATAGGTACACAGGTCATAAACCTGGAAGTGATAAAAAACAATCACAACATATTCTTTGAACATCATCATTTAAAGAAATAACCTTCTTCAGTCTAGATCAGGGGTGTCAAACATGCGGCCCGGGGGCCAGAACCGGCCCGCCAGAGGATCTAATCCGGCCCGCCATGTGATTTTTATTTTTTTTAAAGTATAAATATGAAAACTGACAGACGCTGATCTAAAAACACTAGATTGGCAAAAATGACATTCAAAACCACACCTTGATCAGAATTAATTAATGCGTCTGTGGAGGTCACATGACGCAACACCTTTCATAATAAAGGTGTCCAATTTACGTGAAGTGATACTTTAGACACGTAAACTCAAAAACTTTTCCAGGTGATGACAAATTGTTTTAATCCTGAATAACAATACGATATCCAGATACAGGTGACTGAGGTTTTTTATGTGTGTCGTAACTTTAATATGTATATTTCAGAATAGATTGGCAAATTCTTGCAGTTACAAAAGGATCAAAAGAAGGAAAGACTTTAACATTTGTCCATATCTGCAGTTTAATATGTTACGTTGGACTTGTTGGGCCCTCCACAGGTCAGATCAGGTTGATGTGGCCCCTCAACTGAAATGAGTTTGACACTCCTGGTCTAGATTGTCATTCACATTCATTATAGCGGAGATTGCTCAAAAGACTATATTACCCAGAATGCCCCGCTCCTACTGAGCATGCTCAAAGCGACACTATCGCTCACGTGATGTAAACACTTGCACGCTCGTGCTTACAAACTGCGCCCGTGCCTTTCAAACACACATTTAACGGGACTAACCATGTTACTCAAACACACAACACATCAAACCTATCGTGTTAATGTCAGCCGCCAAGTGCGCTAAATAACTAAGGTCTCGGCCCGAGCTAACGCTAAAAGCCAAATGCTAACTAAAGTTACACATTCTCGCCGAACATCCAGAGCTATAAATAACTTTCTACTACGTCACACACGGCAGCGCGAGACAGAGACACATTGTGGCATACGTTAATGAACAGAAATCAACATGCAGTGTTATCAAGTCACATGATCAACTACATACCAACGGGCTGTGTGCTCCTGACAATGGTCCAGGTGAAAGAGGAACTCGCCAGGTGTTTCAAGTGAACCGTGATACTTGCGCATGCGCTCAAGCATGACATTAGAACTTTGACATACAGCCAAACTATCGCTGGATATATCTAAACAATCACACTATGGCCAGATATACCTGAACAATTATAAAGCTTGAACCACTTATCTCCATTATACATGAATTTAAATTAAGTTATTTAGACCCATTATTTTTACATTGTTGTAATTATTATTATTTTCTTTTCTGCAGCCAGGTGAAGTCCATGAGCAGCCGAGGGAACGCCTCCTCAGCTGACTTCTCATGAGCCGCTGCACGTCACCGTCACGTTCACCCACAGAGGCCAGCCACAATTTAATTTGATTAAGTTAAATAATAATAATAATCCAGTCAGTGACAGATGTGACACACAGAAATATGTGATCACATTTTTGTTAGTGAACTTGTTCATATTGTTTTAGAAACCGTATAAAAACCTGTAAATGGAGCATTTTTAATGTGAATGTATCTGTACAGTTTGGTTTTGGATGCAATCCCAAATGCTGCCAGTAGGGGGCTCCTGGGGACAGCAGATTGAGTTTAACGACACTTCTTCAGACTGGCAGAAACGCGGGAAGGAAACGCAACGTATCTTTTTCGTAAGTCCAAAGTGCTGATATACTTTATACTACAACACTTTTCCACATGGTCGTCCACTCTGGGCATGGGATAGCACCTCTCCAGGGTGGAACACTGCTTTGTGCCAGATGTCCAGTGGGATTAGCTCCAGCCTCCTGTTGGATGAAGAGCTGAGATCCTGGTTCACATTCTTCCTTTTCAAAAACTTCTCCATCACTGTCACTGACACAGTACTTTGATACAAGATGGTAGCAGGAGGTGGAGATGAACCACAGTTCTGTGCTGCCATCTAGTGGCGAAGAGTGTTTATACATGATTAATCTGTACACAAATGTTTTTTTTAGAAAAAAATGGGGAATTGGATAATTTCCCACGGCACACCTGACTAGATCTCGCGGAACACCAGTGTGCCGCGAAACTGGTTGAAAAACACTGTCCGAGAGAAGAAGAAGAAATGTATTTGTATAGCGCTTTTCATACATGTCATGTAACACAAAGTGCTTTACAGATTTAAAAACATTCTCTCACACCCACCTCCTTCCAAAAATACAGACACATTGTCGCATTCACACTCCCCCCACCCACCTCCCCAGAGCACACAAGCACACAATACACACTCAAGGTAAAACAGTGGAGACTATGGACAAAAGGCTAAGATAAGGCTGAGATAAGGCTGGGTGCAGATAAACCAGGCAAGGGAGCACCATCCAAGGAGCGTCTGCATCGGGAGCGGCACCTCGGCTGCAGCCACAGGGCACCGACACAGGGTGCCCGGACAACACCACACCTCCATCCAGACACCCACAAGACAGCACCCCAGCAGCCACAGCCAATCACCGCTCGCGAGGCAGAGGGCTCCTCCAGAGGAAACTGGAAGAGCATAACAATTGTTAAAATAAATAAAAGTACGTAAGTAAAATTGAATAATAGGATAATAAAAAATAAGACCGGGAGGTAAAATACATAAATACAAAATAAATATGAATAACTATTAAATGTCAATTTAATTAATTATAAGGTGCTGATAAATAGTAATAAATAGGCCTAGCAAAAATAAAAATCAGTTAAAGGCAAAGCTAAAAAGGTGGGTCTTGAGCCTGCTCTTAAAAAAGAGAAACACATCAGGGGTGGGGGGGATGGATGTGTTTAACAGCCATACCACAGCAAGAGTCACATCACATTTGAAACACACACAACACCCCAGCAGCATCGCTGGAGTTTTGTTAAGGGAAACTATGAAATGACAGTAAAAAACAAAAACAAAACCAAACAAAGCTGGTGAAAGACACAATCTGTTCTGTAAAATCAGATAACAAACTATTTATTTTTTTAAATAATAATTTTAATTCTATTTACTGTGATTGACAGTGTGAAGCACAAAAGTGCTTTATAAGTCAAGTCCATTCCATGTTGATGGTTTATAGGCAATATTTTTATAATTATTACTATTAAAAATGTTAAACATTATTATTTAACATTTTTATCAAACAAGAATAAAGTTAAATATGCCAAACGGGACAATTTACCATCATTATACAACATTGAATGGCCAACAATTGTTTTTATTTACGGAGTTACACATTAAGTAGAATAAAACAAATAACTGTCCAAATAATTCTCAATAACATTATTTATTGGGTTGTTTTTGGTTGGTTTTACTTATAATACTATAATATAATAATAAGATGGACAAGAAACTACTTTGAAAAAGTAATTTTTCCATTTATTTGAATTTCAGACGTACTTTAAAATGGAGAAACCAAAACACTCATTTTATAGGAAGGATCTTTTTGTTGACTTTCTTAAAGTCCAAACCACATCTTTAAACAAAACTTAATAAGTTGTTGAAGTTGTGTAAATGACCAAATCTGCACCAAACGAGTGTCGGAGGGTTGAGCTGCTTGTGTTTGTCTCGCCAGGCGCTTCAAGGCCTCGGGGCCCCTGAAGGACGCCGGCGTTGGCCCCGCGGTGCAGCAGGCCGTGGGGGCCTCC
Organism: Blennius ocellaris; assembly: GCF_963422515.1. NCBI lineage: Eukaryota > Metazoa > Chordata > Actinopteri > Blenniiformes > Blenniidae > Blennius > Blennius ocellaris. The sequence goes on from NC_137654.1 coordinate 5,317,891, forward strand.
TTGTTCTGGAGGCTCCTCAGGAGGCGAGGCGCTGCAGACCACTGCCCTCTGCTGCAGGACCGGCTGCTGTGAACCATGCCTTACAACTGCCTTACAGTGGGATTTTTTTAATACTCTTTTTTTTTTACATGTCGTTTTCAAATTAGAACTTTACAAATGTGTACTACTCAAAATAGTTCCTGAACCGAATGGATGAACATGTTTTGAATTTTTGTCTTTTTTACTCAAGAGAATAGAATTCGGTGGTCGTTGATACTTCAAAGACTTTAAGCAAAGACAAATTTGAATGTTTTTTTCCAATAAACATCGACTAAAACTCTTGTTTGGCCAAACTTCTTTCTACGTTGTACACAGCTTAGTCTCAAATGTCCCAAAACCACAGAAGGTGAAATAGGAGATGGTCCAGGACTGGTGATCTCCTTCGTTCAGACCCAGCAGGGGGCCTGGCAGCAACCAGGACTAATTTCTATGTTGAGACACTAGGGGGCGGCGGCGGCTGCTGAACTCACAATATTACTGGTAACCTAACTTCATTAAGTACGTTTTTGAAGGAGTAACTAGTAATCAGTAATCAGATTACTTTTTCAAGGTAGTCATGCGGGAGTTTCAGTGTGGCTGTGGGCGTGGTCTAATTTGCATATTTGCCTTTGATGTCATGGGCTGCCTTGATCCCTTGGACACAGGAGTGGTTGAGATGACAGGATCAAAGCCACATCGTCAAAGGACATTTGTCCTTTGATCTCGGGTATACAAGTCAGGTCACAGCAGCATCACAGCACACTGTAGTTCAGCTTTCGGAGTTACGGCACGACTTTCTGTCTACATCATCAACCAACAGCGACCACGAGAGAAACCATGAGCTTCATCAACCAGCATCCTGCTCAACACTGGGTACCACAGCAGCATCCCGCTCAACACTGGGTACCACAGCAGCATCCAGCTCAACACTGGGTACCACAGCAGCATCCAGCTCAACACTGGGTACCGCAGCAGCATCCAGCTCAACACTGGGTACCGCAGCAGCCAGCTCAACACTGGGTACCGCAGCAGCATCCAGCTCAACACTGGGTACCGCAGCAGCATCCAGCTCAACACTGGGTACCGCAGCAGCATCCAGCTCAAGACTGGGTACCGCAGCAGCCAGCTCAACACTGGGTACCACAGCAGCAGCATGCTCAACACTGGGTACCGCAGCAGCCAGCTCAACACTGGGTACCGCAGCAGCATCCTGCTCAACACTGGGTACCGCAGCAGCATCCAGCTCAACACTGGGTACCGCAGCAGCCAGCTCAACACGGGGCCCCGATGTACTGGGTCCCACTGTACTGGGTACCGCTGCACTGGGTCCAGCCTCCAACTCAGCCCACCAATGCTCCACAGGTAAGTCCCGTTGACAATAAGAATCCTTACCTGGTAGTACAACTGATGACCAGTATGTTGGTGTGTTTTTGTGCCACGTTGTAATTAATTCTTCATCTTTTTACCTCTTTTCACCTTCATCCTCCGTCTCCACCTGTTTCCTCCTTCTGCTCTTCCTTGGCTGTTCTCTCTATCTGACCACAGCAGCATCAGGAGGCGGAGCCTGAACACCATCAGGAGGCGGAGCCTGAACACCAGGAGGTCGAGCCTGAACACCAGGAGGTCCAGCCTGAACACCAGGAGGCGGAGCCTGAACACCACCAGGTCAGTGTTCAGTATTGGTCCTGCTTGATGTGTCAGCAGCTTTTGATACTGTAGATCAAAAAGTGTTGCTACAGAGACTCCACACTGACTTTGGTATATCTGGACTGTCCTGAAATGGTTGTTGTCCTATTTGACTGATAGAACTATTTTATTCCTATTTTACTGTGTCGTACTATTTTATTGTGTCGTACTATTTTACTGTATCGTGCTATTTTATTGTGTCGTACTATTTTACTGCGTCCGTACTATTTAATTATTTTTATGCCTCTGTGAAGCACCTTGTGATTTTATCTGTGAAAGGTGCTATATAAATAAAGTTTCTTCTTCTTCTTCAGGAGGCGGAGCCTGAACACCAGGAGGCTGAGCCTGAACACCAGGAGGCGGAGCCTGAACACCAGGAGGTCAGTGTTCAGTATTGGTCCTGCTTGATCTGTCTGCAGCTTTTGATACTGTGTCGTACTATTTTATTATTTTTATGCCTCTGTGAAGCACCTTGTGATTTTAAGTTTCTTCTTCTTCTTCTTCTTCTGGAGGCGGAGCCTGAACACCATGAGGTTGAGCCTGAACACCATGAGGTTGAGCCTGAACACCAGGAGGTTGAGCCTGAACACCAGGAGGCGGAGCCTGAACACCAGGAGGTTGAGCCTGAACACCATGAGGTTGCCGAGCCTGAACATCACCAGGAGGCGGAGCCTGAACACCAGGAGGCGGAGCCTGAACACCAGGAGGTCAGTGTTCAGTGTTGGTCCTGCTTGATCTGTCTGCAGCTTTTGATACTGTGTCGTACTATTTTACTGTGTCGTACTATTTTACTGTGTCCGTACTATTTTACTGTGTCGTACTATTTTAATGTGTCCGTACTATTTTACTGTCATACTATTTTACTGTGTCGTACTATTTAATTATTTTTATGCCTCTGTGAAGCACCTTGTGATTTTATCTGTGAAAGGTGCTATATAAATAAAGCTTCTTCTTCTTCTTCAGGAGGCGGAGCCTGAACACCAGGAGGTGGAGTGTGAACACCAGGATGTTGAGCCTGAACACCAGGAGGTTGAGCCTGAACACCAGGAGGTTACCGAGCCTGAACATCACCAGGATGCGGAGCCTGAACACCAGGAGGCGGAGCCTGAACACCAGGAGGTTGAGCCTGAACATCACCAGGATGCGGAGCCTGAACACCAGGAGGCGGAGCCTGAACACCACCAGGTCAGTGTTCAGTGTTGGTCCTGCTTGATCTGTCTGCAGCTTTTGATACTGTGTCGTACTATTTTATTATTTTTATGCCTCTGTGAAGCACCTTGTGATTTTAAGTTTCTTCTTCTTCTTCTTCTTCTTCAGGAGGCGGAGCCTGAACACCATGAGGTTGAGCCTGAACACCAGGAGGTGGAGCCTGAACACCAGGATGTTGAGCCTGAACACCAGGAGGTTGAGCCTGAACACCAGGTCACCGAGCCTGAACATCACCAGGATGCGGAGCCTGAACACCAGGAGGCGGAGCCTGAACACCAGGAGGTCAGTGTTCAGTGTTGGTCCTGCTTGATCTGTCTGCAGCTTTTGATACTGTGTCGTACTATTTTATAATTTTTATGCCTCTGTGAAGCACCTTGTGATTTTAAGTTTCTTCTTCTTCTTCTTCTTCAGGAGGCGGAGCCTGAACACCATGAGGTTGAGCCTGAACACCAGGAGGTTGAGCCTGAACACCATGAGGTTGAGCCTGAACACCAGGAGGTGGAGCCTGAACACCAGGAGGCGGAGCCTGAACACCAGGAGGTCAGTGTTCAGTATTAGTCCTGCTTGATCCGTCTGCAGCTTTTGATACTGTGTCGTACTATTTTACTGTGTCGTACTATTTTACTGTCTCCGTACTATTTTATTGTGTCCGTACTATTTTATTGTGTCGGACTATTTTATTGTGTCATACTATTTTACTGTGTCGTACTATTTTATTGTGTCGTACTATTTTACTGTGTCGTACTATTTTACTGCGTCCGTACTATTTTATTATTTTTATGCCTCTGTGAAGCACCTTGTGATTTTATCTGTGAAAGGTACTATATAAATAAAGTTTCTTCTTCTTCTTCAGGAGGTCCAGCCTGAACACCAGGAGGTCCAGCCTGAACACCAGGAGGCGGAGCCTGAACACCATGAGGTTGAGCAGGGTCAGAAGAAAAAGAAGCGCCGACGGACTAAGAAGCGTAGGGAGGCCCAACAACAGTGCGAGGAGGCGGAACCTGAACACCATGAGGTGACCGAGCCTGAACACCACCAGGGGGCGGAGCCTGAACACCACCAGGTCAGTGTTCAGTAATGGTCCTGCTTGATCTGTCTGCAGCTTTTGATACTGTGTCGTACTATTTTACTGTGTCGTACTATTTTATAATTTTTATGCCTCTGTTAAGCACCTTGTGATTTTAAGTTTCTTCTTCTTCTTCTTCTTCTTCTTCTTCTTCTTCTTCTTCTTCTTCTTCTTCAGGAGGCGGAGCCTGAACACCAGGAGGTTGAGCCTGAACACCAAGAGGTGACCGAGCCTGAACACCACCAGGAGGCAGAGCCTGAACACCACCAGGTCAGTGTTCAGCATTGGTCCTGCTTGATGTGTCTGCAGCTTTTGATACTGTGTCGTACTATTTTACTGTGTCCGTACTATTTTATTGTGTCCGTACTATTTTATTGTGTCCATGCTATTTTATTGTGTCGTACTCTTTTACTGTGTCGTACTATTTTACTGTGTCCGTACTATTTTATTGTGTCGTACCATTTTATTGTGTCGTACTATTTTACTGTGTCGTACTATTTTACTGTGTCGTACTATTTTATTGTGTCGTACTATTTTACTGTGTCCGTACTATTTTACTATATTTATGCCTCTGTGAAGCACCTTGTGATTTTATCTGTGAAAGGTGCTATATAAATAAAGTTTCTTCTTCTTCTTCTTCTTCTTCTTCAGGAGGCGGAGCCTGAACACCAGGAGGTTGAGCCTGAACACCAGGAGGCTGAGCCTGAACACCAGGAGGAGGCGGAGCCTGAACACCAGGAGGAGGCTGAGCCTGAACACCAGGAGGAGGCGGAGCCTGAACACCAGGAGGAGGCGGAGCCTGAACACCACCAGGTCAGTGCTCAGTATTGGTCCTGCTTGATTCCTTTGTCGCTGCGTGGAGCTGATCTGTTGATTCTTTTAAGAAGCAGCTGAAAACATCTGTTCAGACAAGCTTTTAGTTGACATGTGATTGGTTCTGTCTTAATTCCGTCCGTACTATTTTATTGTGTCCTACTATTTTACTGTGTCCTACTATTTTACTGTGTCGTACTATTTTATTGTGTCCTACTATTTTACTGTGTCGTACTATTTTATTATTTTTATGCCTCTGTGAAGCACCTTGTGATTTTATCTGTGAAAGGTGCTATATAAATAAAGTTTCTTCTTCCTCTTCTTCTTCAGGAGGCGGAGCCTGAACACCAGGAGGCAGAGCCTGAACACCAGGAGGTCAAACAGCGTCAGAATATCAAGAAGCGTCGGCAGAACAAGAAGAGTCGCCAAACCAAGACTTGTCGAGACGCTGAACAGTTTCTGGAGGCCGACCGGGGTGATGGAGCCGAACCAGGACCACGTGAGGAGACCGAACCAGGACCACGTGAGGAGACCGAACCAGGACCACGTGAGGATGGCGACCAGCATGAGAGGGGCCAGAAGCCTCAGAAGGCCAAACGTCGTCGAGCTAAGAGGCATCAGGAGGCTGAGCAGCAGGAAAACATCCAGACGCTTCAGGACACCCAGTGGTTCCAGCAGGTCCAGCAGCGCCTGGGGGTCAAGCAGCGCCTGGAGGTCCAGCAGCGCCTGGAGGCCAACAAGTGTCCGAAGGTCAACCTGCGTCCGGAGCCCAATCGGCGTTTGGAGCCCAGGAGGCGTCGGCAGAGTTCACCAGTAGTCCTTGACTTTGAATAGAGGAAATAAATAAATAAATGAAAACGATCAGTTTAGCAAGCGTGTCTTCATTCAAGAGCAGCAGAGCACTGGAATCACAGGAAAGCCAGAACAACTCAACTCAACTTTATTTATAAAGCTTTCAGCAGCCGTAGCTGAGACAAAGTGCTGTACATTGAAATAAAAATACAAGAGGCAAAATAAAAACATAAAAACAATAAAAAAGTTAAAACAAAACAAAACCAAGGCACTAAAACCAGAGCAGAGTCTCACGCTGAGGTAGAAGCCAAAGAATAAAAATGTGTTTTAAGACGAGTTTTAAAAATGGACAGTGAGAGGGCTTGTCTAACAGGGGGGGGGGGGGGCTCCCAGAGCTCCCCTCTGAGCTTCCGTTTGGACCTCGGTACTTCCAGGAGCAGCCGGTCAGCTGACCTGAGGCCCCGAGCAGGAGGTATGGATGAAGGAGCTCAGAGAGGTAAGGCGGTAAGGCGGGGCCAGACCATTTAAAGGTTTAAAAACAAATAAAATAATCTTAAAACGGACTCTAAAAAGCACAGGCAGCCAGTGGAGGGAAGCCAGGATGGGGGTGATGAGCTCACAGCAACGTTCTGCACCAACTGGAGGGTGAGAGAAGACTGGTGACTCCACAATAAAGTGAGTTGGTGAGAGAAGACTGGTGACTCCACAATAAAGTGAGTTGGTGAGAGAAGACTGGTGACTCCACAATAAAGTGAGTTGGTTATTACAATCCTGGGAAAGCGCTGTTTTTTTAAAATATTCTTAATATTATTCTTCCTCTGCCGCACAAAGTTTGACGGCCTACTAGTCCCGCACCGTTTGGAGGACGTACACAGTGATGTATCAAGACGTGCGCAATTATCGGGAATCCTGTGCATCCATTTAGATTATGGATATCGCAAACGGTTTCCGAACAACACGTAAAAAACGGCGAAGAACTTCCCATCCGCTTTACATGGGAGCCGAGAAAAAACTCACACTTTTTTCACGCCACATCACGTCGCCAAATCTTCAGCTACAGACTCCAACTTACTTTTAAAACGTTGCCGCACTTGTCTTCTATTCACATATGTCCTCGGATTTTTCACAAGTTTGACCAATTTTCAACTGTGAGCCTTCAAATGTCATCAACTTTTCCCTCCTTTTTCCAGTTTTGTATGGGTGTGTATTGGAAAAGTTAGAGGGGGAGATTTCGGTTATATCATAAGGTATTTTAGAAAAGTGAGTACACATGTGCACAGCAAACTCTGCCAACTGTGGAACACCTCATGATCCTTTTTCCATTTGTGCCACCTTCCTCTTTCATACAGCCACTATCCGTCATTTTATTCACATCTTCACTCTGTCAGTGCCAAGGGAGGTTTTGTTTCTGTCTCCTCTGATGTCTTCGGGGAGACACTGTAGCTGTAATCAAGTATGAAGTTATTAGGGCTTCCATCCAGCTGATTAATAGTGAACAGCGACTGTACTTCACTTATATAGCACACTTTTACTGCTTTGCCCGTTTCCAATTAATGTACATGCTCAGTCACATGAATACACTTATGCACACACTCACAAACCAACACCATTGGATACTGCCACTCAACATCTATGGATGGGATCAGACAGGATTTAACATCTGGACACTCCAGACTGCATACAACCAAGCTCTGTCAATAGGCAGGAGGCTGCGGTCTATCAAGACCCAGAGATCCCGCCACTTGAACAGTTTTTTCCCCACTGCCGTCAGACTCATGAACAATACAAAGACTTAATGACTCAGTACAGACTGTAACCTGCTCTATTGCACTAAGATCCACTGCACCACTTATCACTGTATCACTTTATATCACTCCATCACCTTATGCACCGTAAGTAAATCCATCCTATTGTTCCTGTTGTTCTATGTCCATTGTTGTCGTGTACCATATTTTACCTCTTATTTTTAGCTTATTTATTTTTATATTCCTTTTTATATTCCTAAAGCCTTATAGCTTAAAGTTTTTAGCTTTTTTTTATCTAAACCAAGTGTATATGTTTTTATGTTTAATGTTGTACATCTCACCAAGAAAAATTCCTAGTTTGTGAACCTGTTACAAGCAATGGCAATAAAAACTATTCTGATTCTGATTCTGATTCTACATATCCAAAAGCTCCTGCAGACTGTGAAATTAACTAACCTGGACTGGAATCAACACACATTAACAAACCTGCTTTTTGTCATAATTGTTTTATTTTGCTACTCACTTGTCCTTCCTGTTGGCTTTCCCTCTTTGCATCTGATTGTCATTTTCAGAATAAGAATGAAAAGAAACAAAACATTCTCATGTGGGATAAACATGAGAATGCAATATAAGTGGGAAAGCAGAGTTGCAGTGATTGTGCAGTATGGAATAAATCATTGTTTTAATACAAGAGACAAACACAAACATCTTCAACCTTGAGTAAAAGGAAGTCAGAGAGCTGGAGCCACTACGGCTGGTTTCTGGGAGCTTCTTCACAACATTTAGTGCAGAAACGAAAAACTACTACTGGAATTCTGGTTTTGCAAACAAAGTTCTGGACACAGACCTTGTCAAAAACAACCTTCAGAGCTTTGGAGACCAGTGGTAGTATTTGAATTCAGTTTTGTGAATGAAGTGGGACAGGAAGTGTAGAGAATCCAGGCAGACATTTTCTCACCCAACCCATCCATCCATCCATCCATTGGCTACCGCTTTATCCGGGGCCGGGTCGCGGAGGCAGCAGTCCGAGCAGAGTTGCCCAGACTTCCCTCGCCCCAGACACTTCCTCCAGCTCCTCCGATGGCACCCCAAGGCGTTCCCAGGCCAGCCGAGAGACATAGTCCCTCCAGCGTGTCCTGGGTCTGCCCCGAGGCCTCCTACCGGAGGGACATGCCGGGGGGCATCCGAAATAGATGCCCGAGCCACCTCAGCTGGCTCCTCTCGATGTGGAGGAGCAGCGGCTCTACTCCGAGCTCCTCCCTGGTGGCTGAGCTCCTCACCCTATCTCTAAGGGTACGCCCAGCCACCCTACGGAGGAAGCTCATTTCAGCCGCTTGTATCCGGGATCTCGTTCTTTCGGTCATGACCCATAGTTCATGACCATAGGTGAGGGTAGGAACGAAGATCGACCGGTAAATCGAGAGCTTCGCTTTTTGGCTCAGCTCCTTCTTCACCACGACGGACTGATACAACGTCCACATAACTGCAGACGCTGCACCGATCCGCCTGTCGATCTCACGCTCCATCTTTCCCCCACTCGTGAACAAGACCCCAAGATACTTGAACTCCTCCACTTGGGACAAGGGCACTCCACCGACCTGGAGGGGGCAAGCCACCTTTTTCTGGTCGAGAACCATGGCCTCGGATTTAGAGGTGCTGATCTTCATCCCAGCTGCTTCACACTCGGCTGCGAACCGTGTCAGTGCACGCTGGAGATCCAGGCTTGATGAGGCCAACAGAACCACATCATCCGCAAATAGCAGAGATGAGATTCTGTGGTCCCCAAGCCGGACCCCCTCTGGCCCCCGGCTGTGCCTAGAAATTCTGTCCATATATGTGATAAACAGAACCGGTGATAAAGGACACCCCTGCCGGAGGCCAACGTGCACAGGGAACAGGTCCGACTTACTGCCGGCAATGCGAACCAGACTCCTGCTCCGGGAATACAAGGACCGAACAGCCCTCAACAAGGGACCCCGGACTCCGTACTCCCGGAGCACCCCCCACAGGACATATCGGGGATCGCGGTCGAACGCCTTCTCCAGATCCACAAAACACATGTGGACTGGTTGGGCGAACTCCCACGAACCCTCAAGCACCTGGTGGAGGGTATAGAGCTGGTCCAGTGTTCCACGACCAGGACGAAAACCGCATTGTTCCTCTTGAATCCGAGGTTCGACTAACGGCCGGACCCTCCTCTCCAGTACCCTGGAATAGACTTTCACGGGGAGGCTGAGGAGTGTGATCCCTCTGTAGTTGGAACACACCCTCCAATCCCCCTTCTTAAAGAGAGGGACCACCACCCCGGTCTGCCAGTCCAGAGGTACTGTCCCCGCCCGCCACGCGATGTTGCAGAGACGAGTCAGCCACGACAGTCCCTGCACATCCAGAGACTTAAGGAACTCTGGGCGAATCTCATCCACTCCCGGTGCCTTGCCACCGAGGAGCTTCACAACAACCTCGGTGACTTCAGCTTGGGAAATGGACGAGTCCACCTCTGAGAACCCAGCCTCTGCTTCCTCAAAGGAAGACGTGGTGGTGGGATTGAGGAGGTCCTCGAAGTATTCCTTCCACTGCCCAACAATGTCCCCAGTTGAGGTCAACAGCTCCCCACTTCCACTGTAAACAGTGTTGGTGGAGAACTGCTTCCCCCGCCTGAGGCGCCGGACGGTTTGCCAGAATTTCCTCAAGGCCGACCGAAAGTCCTCCTCCATGGCCTCTCCGAACTCCTCCCAGACCCGAGTTTTTGCCTCCACCACAGCCCGGGCTGCGGCTCGCTTGGCCTGCCGGTACCTGTCGATTGCCTCGGGAGTCCTATGAGCTAACAGTGCCCGGTAGGACTCCTTCTTCAGCTTGACGGCATCCCTTACTTCCGGTTGCCACCACCGGGTTTGGGGATTGCCGCCACGACAGGCGCCAGAGACCCTGCGGCCACAGCTCCGAGCAGCAGCTTCGACAATGGAAGTGGAGAACATGGTCCACTCGGACTCAATGTCTCCAACCTCCCTCGGGATCTGTGAGAAGCTCTCCCGGAGGTGGGAGTTGAAAACTGCGTGAACGGAGGTCTCGGCCAGGTGTTCCCAGCAGACCCTCATAACACGTTTGGGCCTGCCGAGTCTATCCGGCCTCCTCCCAGTCCAGCGCATCCAACTCACCACCAGGTGGTGATCAGTTGACAGCTCTGCCCCTCTCTTTACCCGAGTGTCCAAGACACGCGGCCAGAGATCAGATGACACGACCACAAAGCCTATCATTGACCTCCGGCCTAGGGTGTCCTGGTGCCACGTGCACTTATGGACACCCCTGTGCTTGAACATGGTGTTCGTTATCGTCAAACTGTGACTAGCACAGAAGTCCAATAACAGAACACCACTCGGGTTCAGATCGGGGAGGCCGTTCCTCCCAATCACCCCCTTCCAAGTCTCGCTGTCATTGCCCACGTGGGCGTTGAAGTCCCCCAGGGGAACAATGGAGTCCCCAGTTGGGGCACTATCCAGCACCCCTCCCAGGGACTCCAAGAAGGTTGGGTACTCTGAACTGCTGTTCGGTGCATAGGCCGAGACAACAGTCAGAGACCTGTCCCCTACTTGTAGGCGTAGGGACGCAACCCTCTCGTTCACCGGGGTGAACTCCAACACATGGCGGCTGAGCTGTGGGGCAATAAGCAAGCCCACTCCAGCCCGCCGCCTTACACCGCGGGCAACTCCAGAGAAGTGGAGTATCCAGCCCCTGTCGAGGAGCTGGGTTCCAGAGTCCAAGCTGTGAGTGGAGGTGAGCCCAACTATATCTAGACGGTATCTCTCAACCTCCTTCACAAGCTCGGGCTCCTTCCCCCCCAGCGAGGTCACATTCCATGTCCCAAAAGCCAGAGTCCGTGTCCGGGGATCGGGCGTCGAGGCCCCTGCCGTCGACTGCCACCCAATCCACACTGCACCCGACCCCTACGGCAGCCTCTGTAGGTGGTGGGTCCACAGGAGGATGAGGAGGAGGGGCCTGCGTCGTCCCTTCGGGCTGAGCCCGGCCGAGTCCCGCGGGCAAGAAAGCGGCCACCAGGCGCTCGCGTACGAGCCTCCACCCCGGGCCTGGCTCCAGGGTGTGGCCCCGGCTGCGCCAAACCGGGCGACGTCACCTTGTTCCTCGTGAGTGTGTCCATGGGGTCTTGTGAACACCATATTAGTCACTTTATTGTTTTCTACTACGTTATTCTGTAGGATGTAAAGTGGCAATAGGTGATTGTTCTACACATTGCCCTCTGGATTTCTTCTCTTTTACTTCCCTTCCTACACTGTGTGAGAGAGAAAGTCAATAGACAGACATATACGGATTCTGTGCATTTTCACATCTTTATGAGAAAAAACGTTTTCAGAACTTCTCAATATTTGTAGGGACTTTGAATACAGTTATAAACACATAAAAAGGCTGGAACCCGTCACATAATTCAAACTTATGATGTCTTGAGAAATCAATCAAAACAGTTCTGCTCCAGAGTCTTGGGCAAGTCAAGTCACAAGATGCTTTAGGGACTTGGAAAACTTTTATAATTTGATGGTTTTGTTGTCAAAAGCAGATTCCTAATTAAACTTCTATTCCTACATTCAATCCTTCAGAAACTAATTACACACAGAAAAACCAGACAACAGGTGGTAATTTGTTTCCTCTTTTTCTTTTTAAACTTTCGCCATCCCCACAGTGCATGAAAGAATGATCAGGAACCCTGCATTATATTTTAGTCCTGCACTGAGTTTTTTGTTGGAATTTGGATCAGATGGGGAAAAAAAACAAAAAACAAAACAAAACAAAAAAACAAACCTGAGGTCCGTTTCACGAAGCAGGTTTAAGGATTACCCCAGGTTAATTAACATCGAGTTGAGGGAAATGCAGGATTTTCCGTTTCACGACGGGAGGTAACTTAAACCAGAGGAAGCGGGGTAACGTCAACTCCCGGTCAGTTACCGGGGCAACAGACGCTCTAGAACTAACCTGGTCGCGAGCAGGTTTTTGTCAGTGAACCTGGAGTTTTGCTCTGGCTCCGCCCCCTTTCAGACGGACACAGGATTTCATTTCCTCATTCAGCGGGGGAGTTTTGGCGAAACAGTTCTGCAGTGCCTTATTCCCGAGGCAAATTAGACGTCAACTTTATTCTCTCAATATGGAATGTGCTTTTGATAATGATCCGATTGATGAAGGCGCAGCATTACTTCGCCGAGAATTTAATATTCGCATCATCAGACCGCCCATAGATGTACTGGCATTTGCAGACACCTTCCTTTTTGAGCGGTACCGTTTTACTGCAGAGACCATTATGTACATCCACAGTTTAATCGCTCTATACATTAGCAACATCACCAGCTGAGCCTTGCCCTGACGTCATAGCAGATATTGTGTGTTGTGCTGCGTTTCCTCGTAAATGGCAGAGCTGTCAGAGACACCATATGACATCATCACTTCGGGGTCTGATCACCACCACCACCACCAAATAAAGACATGATGCACAATTCTTGCATCATGTCTTTATTCTCTTTTTTATTTCCTACAAATACAAGAGCTAGTTTAGTTAATGTAGTTAGTAGTTAGCATAATTCACCTGGGACTGTACACCCACTCTTAACTTGTGCTCCAGTAGTTCAATTTACACATATGCATTTCCTTAACAGTGTTTTCCATCTTCTGGAGCAGGTGGAGTCTATAGATCTGTTTTACAGATAACTGGGAGGACATAAGGAGGACATTCAATTATTACAGTTGGACATGAATTCCACAGAATGAACCTCTGGTGTTTACTGAACATCTGTCTCACTGTCAGTCCTTGCAGTGGATGTTGAGGGACCCTCCTGCTGCTGCCCAGCCATGCCCTGTTAAAAATAATGTGTCAATACTTCAGTGTAGACAAAATATCACTCTTTATTCCACCACAATGTTTCAGAAATGTAAAGAGGATGAGAACTATCATACCTCTATAGGCCTTTGTGGATCCTCCTCTGTAAAGGCAGCAGACAGGGTTTCCTCGTACTCTTCATCCTAGATGAATATGTTTCAGTATATTTAAACTACCATTTTGCAAGATCTTTGGAGTGTTGCCTACTTACAAGGTCTGTTGTGGCATGAGGGGGTCCAGCAGGCAGAGAGCACCATCACAATCTGTTGGGTGACAAAAACAAAGACATGATGGGGAAATAAAGATGAACAAAAATAGGCTTAAAGAGATATATAGGCCTCGGCATATTATATATTATGAAGGAAGTGGTATCTTGAGGGGTGAGGTCTGAAGAGGAGCTCCTCCAGGGATTTCCTCAGCCACTGGCCTCCCAACATTCTGGCTTAGGGCTCCTCTGCCTCTGTTAAAGGTGGAGGTGCTGGGCCACCACCCGTTTTACATCTGCCTTCTTTCTGTTGGCTGAGTAAAGTCTGCGTTAGTTTAGCCTTAATTATTTGACAGCACATGATATGGGTGAGAAGACATTTATGTGTTTGAAAACAGCATTATGTTGGGAATAAAACACCTGCACAGTCAAATGGCCACTTGATATTTACTGTACAATGTCACACATGATCGAAATTACATTAAGAAATGTATTGATTAACAATTAAATTAGCAGCGGTCTTACCCGATTGGACAATGTTTTTATATTTCACTTTCAGCTGCTGCCAAGAGGCTTCTCCCCCGCGGAATTGCACCCAAAAGAAATAAATTAATAAGCTACCATCAAGCAGTATTCCCTTGCAATAATATTGTGATGACAAAGACGTTTACTTACGCATTCACTTGAGCAGCAATCTTCTTCCACGCCGCCTCCCTCTCTTTAGCAGCCGCTGCGCTGTTGCATTTTTTTTTTTTTTTAAATATGTTCATATTCGCCATATGATGGGATCAATACTTCCTGCTCCACTGGCGTAAAAAACTCCGCCCTCCGCGTCTCAGTTGTCATGGTGACTCGTTGAATGGGGGCTCCATTGATGCGGCCTTTTTAGAGTCGTGGTGCACGCGCTTAACTCCAGGTGAAACTGCTCTGAGTTCATCAAACTGATCAAAATCCGGCGTCGTGAAACCGAAAACTCCGCGTTTTCTGTCTCAGTGTAACTCAACTCAGAGCTCGGTGTTAAGCCCATGGCTTCTTAAACCTGCTTCGTGAAACGGACCTCTGGTCTGCAAATGCAACGTAGCAAAGAGAATTGTGTGTTGGGTCTGCCGAGGTCCCAAAGATGAAAGACGTGGCACAGATGTGACATGACGGGACTGTGTGAGGCTGGTTGTTACCTCCATGCCGGCTGGACCTGTCTGTCGTCCTCCGGAGGGTCTCCGTCTGACACCAAGCAGGGCACTGTGTGCTCTCTGGAGCGTTTACTGAAGGAGTACAACAGGGAGGCCTTGGCTTTCTCGTAGTACTCTGACCTTGACAGGAAATAAAAAATTAAATCTCACAATTACATTTTTAAAAATGCCCCTCTCAAAGACTCCACTTCCACTGAGAGCAGCTTCGTGTGGTCGAAGGTAAAGACTTGATAGAAGAGGAAGAGGGGATCTGAAATCAGGGCGTATAATCTCCATGAAGGCGTATAGAAGAGGGCCAGGAAGATGGACGGGATCTTTACAGAGAGAAAACCTACCCAGGCTGTATATGGACAGGATCTGGTGATTCAGCGGCGCTCTCTGTCTTTGGGGTGCCCGACATCTTCCGGCCCCTTGCATTCACTGTCGCCTTTCTGCCTTTACAGGACTCCACCAGGATCTCCTTTGTAGCCTGAAAACTTCAGAGGTGTCAGATAAATGAAGCCGGCTACATTTTCCTGAGGTGCCGGCATGGCGACCCAAAGCTGCAGAGGATGTGTTCACATTTAAAAACCCTGGCACGAGCAGAAGGTGACTGGAGGAAGGAGGAGGGCCTGCAGTTGTACCTCCTGCTCAGCAAGTCTGTTTCTCTGCAGCTCCTTCTCGTGGAGGAACTTGGCTCGGTGGAGGAGTCGCAGCGCCTCGTCTTTCATCACCTGGTCCGGCAGCCTGGGCCTGAAAGTCACCTGGACGGGACATCTCTGAAGAGGAAGAAAGAAGGAAGGCATCAGCAGAGGCACTGCTTGTGTCTATTTCAGCTTCTTAATTCAATACTGAAGAGTGAAGATCTAAATTATGTTTGGGCAGTATTCTTATTTTTATTTTGACTGATACATCTGGGATCTAATCTTCTGATTGCAGGTTATTTACTGGATTCCTTCCACTGGGGTTCTATTAGCACAGAGAACTAGAGACAAATTGTGTCTACAGAGGAAAATGCTTGTACAAATGGAAAAACTAAGACTTCTCATCAAATCATTAATGATAATAAACGTGCTGATCTTAAAATAGTGTTTCTTCACTTCCATCAGATGTCCAGCAGAGGGAATCACAGCACTGTAGCCACAGTAACTCAGGAGGCTTTGCTCTATCCGACTGTAAATGTGTGTATTATCTGTACTGAGCAGAGCTGTGAAGAGACGATTTACCCTGCAATCATTACGTCTTGCATGAAAATCCTCCTCAACACATATAAAAGTGTACTTCTTCACTTTGGTTTGGGTTAAACATACAGCAGAATCCTGCTCACCCAAAGACACTTTCCATTAGGTTTGAGTATTTTTTGCAACGGTTGCTATGGTGAGATAAAATCCTTGCATAAAATATGAAACACAACCTCCAGGGGATTATTGAAGAATGGGGGACATGAACAAATTCTTCAGTTTACTTTGTTAGTATGAATAAATGCTTGGATGAACACTTAGCGGTCCACATTAAAGTTGCACACAACATTTCAATACTGTACAGTCGTTGAGCTGCAGGAATGACGACAGACACATTAAGAAAAGAAGGACAGTGTTGTCCTCATCATCATTAGAGTTATTTTCTTGTTGAAATCATCCTCGGAGTTGATTTGTATTTTCTCCTTGTAACAACCAATAATTCCAGAATGTAATACCTGCCAACGATGTAATAATCTTAACCTTTCTCAACATAATAATGTCAATAATGTCGGCACTCGCTAATGATGGAATAGAACATTTGAGCGAAAAACATTTTTCCAGTAATTGAATAAGTTATTACCTTAATGAAGAACCATTTAAAGAAAACTTTTTTAACATTTAGTAATTGCAGCTAATAATACAATAATACATAAATAAGACTACATTTCTTGGGAATAAAACTTTTTGTTGTTTTGCATGTATCGTGCAGTTTGTTTATCAAAAACAGATAGAATGCATTCCATTTTCTGTGTCTTTCATTTGTGGTTGTTAATATTCTATTTTATTACATTATTGGCGTAAATTTGAAATGGCTAAAATTGTTGTGTTCCAGGCAGTTATTCCGTTGTGGGTTGCCACACTCCTTTATGTTCAGCATTAACAGAAGAGGCGCTGCGCTGCAGCTCTCCGGGGAGCAGACGTCCTGCTGCAGGAGTGATGCTGAGGTCCCAGTCTCCTGGAACAGCGAAGGAGAACAACCTGGGACCCGCAGGAACCCCGGTGTGTTTTCCCACTGGGCCTGACGTCTGTTTGGACTGGTTCCGCTCGGTATGACGGTTGGCCAGGTGAAGGACGGCGGTGGAGTGGTCGCCCACTGCCGTGGCCCCAAACTGCACCAGAGAGTGTGAGAGCTCCAGTGGCGGGTGAACGCCCACCGCCCGGCACGGCAGCACAAATTCTCTGAAGGTGGTGCAAAACAAATCCATGGGAAAGTTCATTTTAAGAAGGTTAATGCATGCGCAGTGAGGAACTATTGAAAAAAAAAAAAAAAAAAAACCTGGTTATTCCAGATTTGCAGCGGAGTTGGAAATGGTACTCTTTGGTAAATCTGGCACTGGAAATCAGAAGGATCTCCAGGGTTTCTTGAGGAAGCAGTGTACCAAACCCATCTGAGCAAACTCTCTAAAATGAGATCAGTGAAAGAAACTTCAATAATGCTGTCAGCTGGTTTGGCCTATACAATACCATTACATTTTAAGTCTTTAGGCAAAAGGATACTTAGGGACAGATCTTATTTTTCCCCCCTACTCATCGAGTGGACTAGTGAGCCATGGGTTGCACCAGTCCTGCACACTTTGCACTAGTCCTGCACCAAGTGAATTATATATTGTCAAACAAAAAACAGTTTCATGTTATATTAAAATTACGATCAGAGAAATAACTGTGTGCAACTGCAACACACTAATGTCACGGATAGCGGACAGGACCCAAGTGCAGGACTCTGGAGGCAGGCTGAGTTCAATCAAGTCTTTTATAGAAGACGACTATACAGACTGACGTGTTGCAGGTCGCTCTTCCACCTGAGGAGCACAGCAGACATGACTCCAAAACACTGGACAGAACGGACGAGACATGGATGACTAACAGACCAACAACGAATAAACACAGACAGGACATATATATAGGGCAGGGTGATGACTGGAATTGGCCCCAGGTGTGGAACGGGACCGCCCAGACCTGTGGCCCGCCCACTCTTAAGGGAGATCCCAGCCTACCTCCTGACAAATCATTTGTGTTGCAGGTGCATCATCTTAGAGTTTTCTTATGGTGCACGGCAAAAAACTGGAAAAATGGCTCAGGACGTAGTCACCCCCCCCCCCCCACCCCCCCCTCTATTTTGAAAACAAGTATTGAAGCACAATTCATGAACCATCAAATGTTGTTATTTCAGGTGTCTGATCGAGGGACAGTTTCAGGAACTTGCTACCTATATTGCAGTAGCTCTGTTTGCTTTAATAGTATTATTATTATCATTATTGTTGATTTTATATATTAGGCTATAATAAACTCCTCTCAAATGCAGAGTATGACATGTAGGAATGAATGCATATATTCTGTTAAAAGACAACTTGAGGTTAGTAGTAGGTCAGAAAAGGAAGCATTACAAACTATTTTGTTCACTTTGGACAACGTGGGGGTCTGCGTGACGTCATCATCTCATAATAAACTAGTTCCATCTTTAAAACTCAGAATCACTTGGAGAAATGCTTTATCAACGCAGCACCAACAGAATGTTTCCAGCTCTAACGCAACACAAATGATTGGGACTATGTTCAGTGAGTTTAGCGCGGAGAATGACGCAGTTTCACGGAGGTGTGAATCGCCTGCTTCCAGCGGAGGAACGAGCTGTTTTGATGCCACGCTAAGCGCCGTTCACCTCGCTCATTGCGGTGCATTCAAGGTACCTGGGAATTTCTATGCTAACAACTTTAGCAACAGAGAATGAAAACGTTTTCTCAACAAAAGTCACACCCCGACTGGTTTTGTAACTTAAATCAACTTTCACACGGTACAAAAACTCACCAGGATATCCTTGATAAACTCTCATAAGCTCCGCAACTCGCTCGGCCGCACCTCGAAACGGGACTAAC
This sequence comes from Blennius ocellaris, assembly GCF_963422515.1. Classification (NCBI taxonomy): domain Eukaryota; kingdom Metazoa; phylum Chordata; class Actinopteri; order Blenniiformes; family Blenniidae; genus Blennius; species Blennius ocellaris. The sequence goes on from NC_137654.1 coordinate 5,336,580, forward strand.
AGCTCGGTATAGCTCACTCTTACACCGGTGCGGTGCATTCGTGTACCTGGGAATTTCCAACGTCACCAAATAAAGTAATGTATAAGGAAATTAAAACAATCTAAATAATAAAACAATACCATTGGTGGGAAAATAACACTGGGTTACATTAGCTTTGCGGTGTTTTGAGCGTAAAATACGTTTAAACAGCGGACACGTCATGAAAAGTTGGCTAGCTGCAATGCTAACTTCCCTAGCAGAGCAACCATCTGGTAAAGTCAAAGCAGGCCGCTTCATGGATCTGAAATCTCCGTAAGTTAGATCGTGAATTTCTAATTTTGCACAAATCACAGGGACTGGCCATCGGAAACGTCTACTAGTCCGTAGAAATATGTAATGGTCGCGGATCAACCCTAACCTCTGTATATATATATATATATATATATATATATATATATATATATATATATATATATACACAGTTTTTGTCAATCACTTTGAGACTAGTTTCAGAACCTTGATGTCATTTTTCGCAACTCTAGATACAAAACTCACAACCAATGATCAGAATGCACTTTTTTTCAAAACTCTAACACTTTTTTTCACTCACTTGGATACAATGCACATAGGCCAAAGATCATTTGTCCATTGAACTTTAATCACTGGTTCAAAATGACACACTTAACATCACAGTATAATCATTTCAAAATGCCATTCACACATTACATTTCTATTGACTGTCTATTCATTTCATTACAATATTCTAACTATCAATTGATACAACTACTCAAAATGACAAGTAACTGTTGCATTTTAAAGCAGAGTCTTGGAAACGGAGGATGAACATGTTCAGATCATGAAATTTTCAGGATGATGACAATGATTGACACGACCTGTGACACCAATTCGTTACTGATGATTGATCTGACTTTGTCGTATGAGAGTAAGGAAGTGACATCCACAACAACATATGTAGTGATACAACATGGAGCAGGCAGGGGGGCACCATAGAGGTCAAGTAGGAGAAGAAAGAGGAGGAAGAAGAGGAAGAGGAGGAAGACGTGGTCAAAGGAATGGCAGAGGAAAAGCACCCAGTTTGAGAGGTGTCCATGGTCCCGTTGAGACATGTGGGGGGACGGGGTCGAGGACAAGGACCAAGACGGCAATGGCAAAGAGTCTCCAAAGAGATTATAGCAATGGTTGTTGATCATGTCATCAATCATGGCATGACAATGATTGAGGCAGCAAGAATGATACAACCAAACCTTAGAAGATCAACGTGGCCTCAATCATGAGAACTTTCCACAATGACAACCGCTGAGTGTTCAGTTGTACTACAGTAAACTTTACACTATAGTACTGTAGTACTCTTACTGTCATTGTCAAGTTATTGTACACTGTACTACAGTAAACTTTACAGTATAGTACTGTAGTACTCTTACTGTCATTGTCAAGTTATTGTACACTGTACTACAGTAAACTTTACAGTATAGTACTGTAGTACTCTTACTGTCATTGTCAAATTATTGTACACTGTACTACAGTAAATTTTACAGTATAGTACTGTAGGCTCCTCTTACTGTAATTGTCAAATTATTGTACACTGCATGCCAATGTGCAGCACAGAGTAGGAAATGTGACTATTACTGTAAAATGTGTTCTACAGTATGACGACAGGTTCTTCCTGTCAGATTCCTACACAATTGAGACTCGACCCAATAGTGGAGGTAAACTCCTCACTGAGGAACAGGAACCAGTAGAGGAGGTAAACTCCTCACTGAGGAACAGGAACCAGTAGTGGAGGTAAACTCCTCACTGAGGAACAGGAACCAGTAGTGGAGGTAAACTCCTCACTGAGGAACAGGAACCAGTAGTGGAGGTAAACTCCTCACTGAGGAACAGGAACAGCTGTGGTCAACATGGTCCGGGCCAGAAATGACATGAGGCTGAGAGAAATCAGACAGATCATCCTGGACCATGAAGATCTCTTCAGGAATGTGGAAGACATAAGTTTGCACACCTTTGCACGTGTTCTGAAAAGGCACCAGGTGTCCCTCAAACAGTTGTACCATGTGCCTTTCGAAAGAAATGCAGACAGAGTGAAGCATGAGGATTGAATATGTTCAGGTATGTTCAGTTTCATGATGCTTGTTTGTGAAAAATTCCCATCATTGTACTGTAATCAATACTGTACATCATAGTACTATAATCAGTACTGTACATCATAGTACTGTAATCAATACTGTACATCATTGTACTGTAATCAATACTGTACATCATTGTACTGTAATCAATACTGTACATCATAGTACTATAATCAGTACTGTACAGTAATCCTCTTTCCAACATGTCTTATTGGACATAGAGGGTGACGTCCTGGATGCACATGAAAATGATCACAAATTTGTGTTTGTGGATGAGGCAGGCTACGAGGGGGGGGGGGGGCAACATCAGTATGTGTGTGGTGATGTCAGAAGATGGTGTGATAGGGTGTACAACTCTGATTGGTGCATACAATGCAGAGATCCTTGCATTTCTTGACGAGCTACAGTAACTCTAGTCTACAGATCTGTTGGTGTAATTGATGTCATTGTTTGGGACTACGTCAGGTTCCACCACGCTCCTCTGGTGCAGGCGTGGTTTCAGGGACTACGTCAGGTTCCACCACGCTCCTCTGGTGCAGGCATGGTTTCAGGAACTACGTCAAGTTCCACCATGCTCCTCTGGTGCAGGCATGGTTTCAGGGACTACGTCAGGTTCCACCACGCTCCTCTGGTGCAGGCATGGTTTCAGGAACTACGTCAGGTTCCACCATGCTCCTCTGGTGCAGGCGTGGTTTCAGGAACTACGTCAGGTTCCACCATGCTCCTCTGGTGCAGGCGTGGTTTCAGGGACTACGTCAGGTTCCACCATGCTCCTCTGGTGCAGGCGTGGTTTCAGGCCAATCCACAGTTCCTCACTGTGTACTGGTCCCTATACTCTCCTTTCAAGATGTTTGGCAAATGAAAAAATCCTTACAGATGCTGATGAGAAACTGTGGCCCAATCCACAAGACAGGGTTGATGGGGATGACGAGTGATTGTTCCTTTGTTTGGCTTTTTTTTTTCTTACTGTACAGTATCCAGGTGTGGAACACATCAGTTTGTTTTGCAGGACTTTTTTTTTGTTACAGTAATTGTTACTTTCATTCAACTTGCGTTGTCATTGAGTTTGTATTCATCAATACATTTCACCTTTGTTCAACTGAAACTGTGATTCCACTGTCTGTGGTGTTCTCTCTACTAGTAATTTTACTGTACGTACAATGACAATACGTGAAGCACAGGATGAAACATGTATCACATATTTTGGACTGCAATATCTAATGGTTGTACAAACGACTAAACTGGGACATTGTGTGTATGTTGTGTGTGTGTGATTTAAAGAAATGTCTCTATGGTAGTTCTGAATAAAGTCGTTTTTTGAACCAATTATTCTGTGAGTGCAAGCTTTCTTTAAAGTTACGAATTAACAATGCAATGTTTTGAACATTGGAAAGTCTGTGATACAAGTGCTGACTGTTGTGAGTTTTGTATCTAGAGTTGTGAAAAATGACATCAAGGTTCTGAAACTAGTGTCAAAGTGATTGACAAAAACTGTAAGATCAGCACGCTTATTATTATTAAGGATTTGATGAGAAGTCTTAGTTTTTCCATTTGTACAAGCATTTTCCTCTGTAGACACAATTTGTCTGTAGTTCTCTGTGCTAATAGAACCCCAGTGGAAGGAATCCAGTAAATAACCTGCAATCAGAAGATTATATCCCAGATGTATCAGTCAAAATAAAAAAAAGAATACTGCCCAAACATAATTGAGATCTTCACTCTTCAGTATTGAATTAAGAAGCTGAAATAGACACAAGCAGTGCCTCTGCTGATGCCTTCCTTCTTTCTTCCTCTTCAGAGATGTCCCGTCCAGGTGACTTTCAGGCCCAGGCTGCCGGACCAGGTGATGAAAGACGAGGCGCTGCGACTCCTCCACCGAGCCAAGTTCCTCCACGAGAAGGAGCTGCAGAGAAACAGACTTGCTGAGCAGGAGGTACAACTGCAGGCCCTCCTTCTTCCTCCAGTCACCTTCTGCTCGTGCCAGGGTTTTTAAATGTGAACACATCCTCTGCAGCTTTGGGTCGCCATGCCGGCGCCTCAGGAAAATGTAGCCGGCTTCATTTATCTGACACCTCTGAAGTTTTCAGGCTAAAAAGGAGATCCTGGTGGAGTCCTGTAAAGGCAGAAAGGCGACAGTGAATGCAAGGGGCCGGAAGATGTCGGGCACCCCAAAGACAGAGAGCACCGCTGAATCACCAGATCCTGTCCATATACAGCCTGGGTAGGTTTTCTCTCTGTTAAGATCCCGTCCATCTTCCTGGCCCTCTTCTATACGCCTTCATGGAGATTATACGCCCTGATTTCAGATCCCCTCTTCCTCTTCTATCAAGTCTTTACCTTCGACCACACGAAGCTGCTCTCAGTGGAAGTGGAGTCTTTGAGAGGGGCATTTTTAAAAATGTAATTGTGAGATTTAATTTTTTATTTCCTGTCAAGGTCAGAGTACTACGAGAAAGCCAAGGCCTCCCTGTTGTACTCCTTCAGTAAACGCTCCAGAGAGCACACAGTGCCCTGCTTGGTGTCAGACGGAGACCCTCCGGAGGACGACAGACAGGTCCAGCCGGCATGGAGGTAACAACCAGCCTCACACAGTCCCGTCATGTCACATCTGTGCCACGTCTTTCATCTTTGGGACCTCGGCAGACCCAACACACAATTCTCTTTGCAACGTTGCATTTGCAGACCAGGTTTGGTTTTTTTTTTATTTTGTTTTGAATGGTTTCTAAAGACATAAGTTTGAATTATGTGACGGGTTCCAGCCTTTTTGTGTGTTTATAACTGTATTCAAAGTCCCTACAAATATTGAGAAGTTCTGAAAATGTTTTTCCTCATAAAGATGTGAAAATGCACAGAATCCGTATATGTCTGTCTATTGACTTTCTCTCTCACACAGTGTAGGAAGGGAAGTAAAAGAGAAGAAATCCAGAGGGCAATGTGTATAACAATCACCTATTGCCACTTTACATCCTACAGAATAACGTAGTAGAAAACAATAAAGTGACTAATATGGTGTGTGGAGACCAACCATCAGCTTCTGAAGTCACACATGTTTGAACATCTGGAGTGGGGCACCAAAGTTTTTCAAACTGAACAGTGTTTCCGGAGGTCCAGTCAGTCGTTTATTGCAATGCATTTGTGTGTTAAAGGAGAATTAGAAGTAAATCAATGTCACGTCCCTGTAGTAAGGCTTTTCCCTGCAGCCGCTTATATTCCAGGTTGTTTTCATCTCAATGCTGTCCACCGTCTCCTCAGTCCCTTCAATACCATCTACCTGAAGCTCCAATGTCCTGCTGTGCAGCGCCCTCTAGTGGTGTTTCAAACGCTGGGAACGATCTCATAGACTTCATCAGGTACCAGTGGGTGAGTTGTTTCTCATCTCAGGTCATAAATCACCAACACATCATGATGCTTTTGACGTTGTTTTGCTGCAATACATGTATGGTCTCCTTTTTGTTTCTTTTGCAGGAACAAAGTGATTCAACAGGTTATAGTGCAAAATATTTCAAAGGAATCTTTGGACGTATCCTTTTGCACAGTCTTACTTTTCCCACAGTTTCTGCTCCATGAGATTGTGTTGCTGAAAATGTCTTTTTGAAATGGATTGAACACAATATTACACTGGATGTCATGTTGTGAAAATAATCTGAGCAGAAGTCAGACATCCTGATAGACTCATTTTCATCTTTATTCACTTGGTAGCTTTGTGGTCATGCCAAAAATCTAACTTTACAACAACAAAAAAACATCTGTAATTTCCCACTTCAGGCACCACAGTGATGATATTAGCAGCTTTTCTTTGACCATTTACAAGCTGAGGTCATCTGTGTTGGACATATCTGGTCCCTTTTCTCTTCTCAATGCCTTGAGATGCATCACACCTGGAGAAAACCACACTCTCATCTTGGCCTTCAGTCCAGCTCTTGACAAAAAGGTGAGCTCGCTGTGAGAAATGTGTCATTTAGCACTTTATTGTAGCCAGAATGTCATAAACATACACAGCACATGTTGAGAATAGCAGCTTAAGTAAAAGTACCAATACTTTTGGCAGCAACTGGTTTCATCCTTTCAGTGTCATTCATTCATATAACAACACTATTGTGCATTTTCCATATACTAACTATTAACACTGTAAACCGGAAGTCATTCTCACTTGCAGGTCATTTTGAAAGGTCCTGTGGTTTTACAATTACTTTATGGCTTTAAATGTATCATTACATCTACACAAGACTCAGTAAACAAATGTTTTGAATATTTAATATAATCTTTGGTCCTAATTTCTTGTCATAAAAACATGAACCCTTCTTCAGGTTTCTGGACAAACTGCACCCAAAATACAGCTCTAAGCACGTTATTAACACAATATCATTTGGACATATAAATGGAAATCAGAGATGTCTACAGTATACTTACATTCTCTAATGAAGTAGATATTATTCATATTCTGTGCAAATATAACATAATCTCTGGTATAATTCAAATCACTGCCTTGCAACAATCTAAATTATTGTCACAGTAATATTGTTTTTATGTTAGGTATGTTTTCAATATTTATTGTTGTTTGTATTCTTAATTAGTGCTTTGTTGTTTGTAAAATACATCTAGACTTTATTATGTGTGGGAATGTTTTAACTGAAAGTGATAAAAAGTTTCTTATACATTTTTCTCTTAATATTCAACTTAGATCATTGTTTTGAGATAGAAACTAAATTGCTTTCTTCCAAATGAAAATGTGATATTTATTATTACTATTATTAACAACCTGACCATATTCCATATGAAATATGAATTCAAACCTTTTTTGGGGGAAAATCTTTGATTTACACAAAGCATTTTAATATTTATTGATTAAATGTGTCTACTTCTACAGCTTGATGATCGCGTGTGTGTGTGTGTGTGTGTGTGTGTGTGTGTGTGTGTGTGTGTGTGTGTGTGTGGACGAGCACGTCTGACTCTGAGGGGACGTCCCAAAGCCTCTGGAATGAAAATCATTCAATAACTCTTGATGTGATTACATGTCGGGGGAAATATTACAGATAGACCTGGTTGTTATCTTTGAGGTTTTAGTCGTTGTGTGTGAAACAAATATTACTCTACAAAGTTTAGTCACATTGGATTAAGTGTCAAATCCAATGTGTTAAAAAAAATGTCCTCCACCTGACCAGGGACAATATCTGAGAAGTAGAAAATGACTGCTGCCGACTGATACCCCCTAAATACTCCCACTATTATATGTACTTTGACTTTAAAAGCTCCCAAATTGTTAAAGCGTCGTTTAAAAAGTGTAATCTATTAATCACAGAATCAAACTCATCCTCAAAACAGCATTTTTCGTCAAGCATTATTTGAAGCAATAGTCATCAAAAGTATTTTGAGTAAGAAGGAATTTTATTTACAAAAAGATAGAAACAAGAGTCATTCCTCAACTTTGGGGCGAACACAACAACAAAAGGTCTTCCGGATGGTCTTGAAGACCCTGCCCATCGTCTTTCTGAACCGCTTCAGGCGACTCGTGGAGGTGGAGACCATCGGGACCTCGTCTGCTCCACCCTCCTCAGGTAAACCAGAAGCTTCGTCCTCCACATCGACACTCTGTTCCGTGACTGGAATCACTGAAACGACGGCGACGGCCATGAAGGGCCCAGAGAACTCTGAGAAGCCGGAGTCCCAGTCCTGGGAGTCTGATTCCTCCGGTGCAGCGTCATTTGTCTGGTCCTGGAAGAGGCCTTCGAGGGGCTCCTGGTCCCAAGGCTCCTGGTCCCAAAGCTCCTGGTCCCAAAGCTCCTGGTCTAGAGGCTTCTGGTCCCAAGGTTCCTGGTCCGAAGGCTCCTGGTCTAGGAGCTCCTGGTCCCAAGGCTCCTGGTCTAGAGACTCCTGGTCTAGAGGCTCCTGGTCCCAAAGGTCCTGGTCCCAAGGTTCCTGGTCTAGAGGCTCCTGGTCCCAAGGTTCCTGCTCCGAATGCTCCTGGTCTAAGAGCTCCTGGTCTAGAGGCTCCTGGTCCCAAGGTTCCTGGTCCCAAGGTTCCTGGTCTAGGAGCTCCTGGTCCCAAGGCTCCTGGTCTAGGAGCTCCTGGTCCGAAGGCTCCTGGTCTAGGAGCTCCTGGTCCGAAGGCTCCTGGTCCCAAGGCTCCTGGTCTAGAGGCTCCTGGTCCCAAGGCTCCTGGTCTAGAGGCTCCTGGTCCGAAGACTCCTGGTCCCAAGGCTCCTGGTCTAGGAGCTCCTGGTCTAGAGGCTCCTGGTCTAGGAGCTCCTGGTCCGAAGACTCCTGGTCCCAAGGCTCCTGGTCTAGGAGCTCCTGGTCTAGAGGCTCCTGGTCCCAAGGTTCCTGGTCCCAAGGTTCCTGGTCTAGGAGCTCCTGGTCCCAAGGTTCCTGGTCCCAAGGCTCCTGGTCTAGGAGCTCCTGGTCCGAAGGCTCCTGGTCTAGAGGCTCCTGGTCTAGAAGCTCCTGGTCCCAAGGCTCCTGGTCTAGAGGCTCCTGGTCCGAAGGCTCCTGGTCTAGGAGCTCCTGGTCCGAAGGCTCCTGGTCTAGAAGCTCCTGGTCCCAAGGCTCCTGGTCTAGGAGCTCCTGGTCTAGAGGCTCCTGGTCTAGGAGCTCCTGGTCCGAAGACTCCTGGTCCCAAGGCTCCTGGTCTAGGAGCTCCTGGTCTAGAGCCTCCTGGTCTAGGAGCTCCTGGTCTAGGAGCTCTTGGTCTAGAGGCTCCTGGTCCCAAGGCTCCTGGTCTAGAGGCTCCTGGTCTAGGAGCTCCTGGTCTAGGAGCTCCTGGTCTAGAGGCTCCTGGTTGACGGGGTCGTGGCTGAGGTGGTACTTGCTGAGCAAGGCCCGGGTGATGAAGGGGTGGTTCAGCGCTTCCTGGGGGGTCAGTCTCTGTTCTGGGTCCACATCTAGCAGCCCCTTGAGAAAGTCGACCAGCTCTGATCTTTCCTCCCACTCAATGTCGTCCAGGACCGGATAAATCTGCATTGACAAACAAAGTCCGGTTAGCGGGTCGGCTCGGAGAAAGGGTCACGAAGCCAAGTTGCCCGTTTACACGGCGGCGCTGCCCGGAGCCACTGGAAATGCAACTTTACCAGAACAAAAAAGGCTCCGACTCCACCGTCGTGTTGACGGACGAATAAACAAAGCAGCAAACAAGGTTTGTTCAACTTTGAAACAAGAGCATCAATGCTTCGTTGAAACTTTTTTTCTTTTTAGATATTAATCATAGAAAGGAGATCCACTGTTAAACTGTGTTGCTGCAAAACAAACAAAAAACATGTGAAAAGTTTAATGTATAAACATAAATAGCCCGGCTAAATGAACCACCTTCATATTTGCTGAATTCATTAATTACTGCAATTTCCCAAACTACTGAGCGCACCTGAATATAAGCACACCCACCGAATTAAAAAAAAAAGAAGAAAGAAAGATGGGAGTTACGCGATGCACCTGAACGCATCACCCATGTATCTGCGATCAGTTAAAACACATAAATCAGCTGCGTCATTTGAACAGCTCAGTATTTCTTCCAGACATCAAGTGACATGAAGGTTGCATGTGTGACATTTAGTGAGCTTTAACCTGAAGGAAAAACTGACAAGATTTACAAATGAAAGTGTAAAACTTGTTTGATGTTTGAGTGTATTTCCTTGTTTTGTGACGCCTTGTTAAATTGCATGTGAGGAAGTGAAGAAGACAGAAGCAGTGAGAGAGTCGATCAGCCGTCAGAGAGAGTACCGACCTCCATCAGTTCATCCAGGCCGCCGGGAAGGTCGAAACAAGGGTCTTCCTCTCCTGCTGGCTCGCCGTTCACCTCAGAGAATTCTTCCGGTGTCTGCAGGAACACAAATATCACAACTGTTAGAGAAATGTTCCCGGCAAGGTTATTTAACCAAGTCCAACCAGAGAAAGTTACTTTACCATGAGCCGCCATCTTGAGCCGTCCACGTCGCCCTCCTCCTCCATGAAGAAGCGCCATGTGTAACCCCCCTCTGACAGCAGGTGGTCCGGTGGCTGGCCCACGGTCTGGACAATACTCCTCATCTGCAGGCAGAATCAGACACATTAGCAGAGGTTCTTACACCTTCTACTGGAAACATGTAGGAAACAGGCAGACCTACCATCTGATATTCGGAGTTGGTGGGGAAGGGGTTGCCGCAGAGGTAGAGGAAGGCCAGGACGCAGCCCACCCCCCACACATCCACCGCCTCGTTGTACTGGAGGCCGAGACTGACCTCCGGCGCTCTGAGGAGGAAACACAGGAGAGTTGAACACCTGACCAACATGGAGTCTGGTCGTGTGGATGAAAACCGGGACATGAACATACCTATATCCAATCGGTTGAAGTAACATGCCGGGAAAGATTTCGCAGGCTGGAACCGCCAGTCCAAAATCTACCAGCTTCACTTTCATCGGCCTCTCCTCTGCATTCACCAGCATGATGTTATCTGGCTTGATGTCGCCGTGCAGGATAGCCAGGCCCTGGAGATCGTCGAGGGCTATCAGGAGCTGCAAGGCAAAGCGTGAGAGGACGGGTCGGTGAGGACGCACTCACAGTTTCCTCTTACCGATCGGACAAAGAGATTATTGGAGCCAATTAGACAAACCTGCACCGCGATGTCACGAATGTCGATGAGACACATGGGCGCGGCTTCTTGGACCATTAGATTAAATAGGTCGATGTCCAGTTTTTCAAATACCAGACACGTGCGGCCCATGTACTCAAAGTGTTCTATGAACTTGACCAGGTGGTTCTCATCTGCATCTACCACGCTGACTGCCTTCAACATGGAGAGCTGGAGGGAACAAAGAGGAAGACGTGGTCAGGGTCCTCGAACAAACTCTTGACGGTGAAGAATGATTGTGAATATAGAAATATCAGAGGTGTAAATATTTACCTCATGCTCTGTGTCCTCCTTATTACCACTTTTCATGATTTTGATCGCCACTTTTTCGTGGCTGTCAACGTTCCAGCACTCGAGCACCTTTCCATAGCTGCCCTCGCCGAGGACCTTCGTTATTACATAGCTGTTGGAGGCTCCGATAATGGTCTCTCCTGCCTCAAGGCTGAATTTACGATGGCCTGGAGAAGAGAGATTGTTTAGTGTGTGTGTGTGCGTTTGCTTGTCTGTGTGTGTGTGTGTGTGTGTGTGTGTGTGTGTGTGTGTGTGTGTGTGTGTGTGTGTGTGTGTGTGTGTGTGTGTGTGTGTGTGTGTGTGTGTGTGTGTGTGTGTGTGTGTGTGTGTGTGTGTGTGTGTGTGTGCATGAACAGGATGGAAGGAAACTTCTGGGTTGATGAAAACACGTTTGAACACAGGTGCTCAATTAATAATGTCAATGAAACTTAAATACTGAGGTGAAGATATACGGGGCCTTTCCTCTCGTGACACGTTCAGGAGCTTTAGAATGTTTGTTTTTTTTTCTCCAGCAATTAAGAGTTGATTTCAGGAAGATGAACTTCCATTAAGGTCTGTGGATTTTGCTTAAGAGTAATATATTTCCTTTTTTCATTTTTCATTGGAAGTGACAAACAGTGTTGGCCATTATACACATATTTTAGAGGCTCTGAGAAACATATCTGCTATATTTCGGCCATCTTTTCTGAAACTCGAAACGTCCAAATGATGGCTAGACGGCTCCCTGCCTAAGACCATGATCTGAAGTTTAGATGTACGAAGTGTAGTGAACGGCAACAGGAGCATATCATGTATATTTGAAATGAATAGTGATAAAACTGTGAAAAAAATGCTGAAAATCAATTCTTAGTGTGTTGTAGAAACTAAAACAAAACAGGGAAAGTTTGAACATCGAATGAATCAAACTAAAGCTGCTGAGTGAGCAGATTTTCTGAAGTTATTTGATTTTACATTAAATGAATCCAGCAGTATTTTCCTTCAAATGATCTGTTCAGTCAGAGCTGCTGTGTTCCCAATTTACATTGATCCATCCAGAATGTTTTCACAACTTCTCTATTTCGTGTGAGGGCGTTGCTCACCTGAAGCGACCGAAGGGTTGGAGTGATGCACGGAAGACATTTTTCCTCCCTTCGTTTTGCTCTCGATTGTCTCAAAAGTTGAATACTCTTCTCTCGCTCGTGTGCTGAAAGCCGGTGCTCGTCTGCAAATACTCTCCTGACCTGTGGGATCTGAAGTGTGCAGCTTTGGAGACTGTGAGCACTTTATAGGTTAAATTCTGGCTTTGATCTCCCTTGATCTCCTTTGATCTCCTTTAATCACCTTTGCTCCCCTTTGAGGTGCCACTCCCATCTATTTTGCATAACAGTCATCTCATCAACAATCTCCATGTTTTGATATTGGAAAATAAATAAATAAATATAAACAAAATTTTGCAAACAATTTATGTACAGTGGATTTTTTGGGGTTTTGTTCCAAAAGCATTAAGCAAATCAAAACATAGACATATCTTTAACCAAAATGGCACTTTCTTTATATTTCTTCATCCTTTTCTCTCCCATTTACTACTGATGATAAAACATTATGTCTGCATACCAATATAGCATGCAGACCCCTGTTTACGTTATCATGTCCACACACTCATATGCACTGTGGGACAGGGTGCACAGTTGCTGTGTGTGTGTGTGTGTGTGTGTGTGTGTGTGTGTGTGTGTGTGTGTGTGTGTGTGTGTGTGTGTGTGTGTGTGTGTGTGTGTTCAACATGACTGATACATCCACCCGATACTTCTTCACCGAGAAGCAGGCTGGTGACGATTCCAGATGGCGGCTGATGGTAAAGGAACTTTTCTGGTTGATCTTGGTTTAATCATCCAACTTGAACATTTCTATAACAGTGGTGATAATTCTGTTCCTGCAGACACATTTGGAATACCTGGTGGCCAACAATGCGACGCTAAAAGGGGAGAACGAGTTTTTGCAGCTGCACAGCCTGGATGATCTAGTTGAGGTAGGCGCTCTCTCACTGCTTCCATCTTCTTCACTTTGTCACTTCGATTTTAACAAGGCGCCTTCATTACTGACTGTAATTTATAAATTCTATACATTTTTTTAATGGTTTGACACATACAACCTTCAAGTAACTTGATGTTTAGAAGAAATGTTTTGTGGAATTACAGAACATTTCTTCAGGATGCTGAAGTAAATCATTTTAACCACTGGGCAACTAGGAAAATATCAATTTATGAATATATTAAATAATACGGTGGCTCATTTCACCAGGTTATGTAATTTTCCTTGTTACAAAGCTGAAATAAGTTTTTTTGTCTGCTGCTTGGTTTTCGCCTCGCCAACAAGTCAATGGTGTCAGAGACTTGTCAGAAAAATTCCACATTGAGAGACGTTTTCAAAAAGTTGTATTTTCAGTGGCTCCAGCACCGTTGTGGTGTAAACAGGCTCTCTGTTTGTTTGTTTGTGATCCGCCTCCAAGCCGATCCACTGACCTGACTTTGTTTCTTCATGCAGATCTCTCCAGTCAGGGATGAGGCGGACCTTGAGGATAGGTAGGCGCTGGTCCACCTCCTCAAGGGTCTCTTAAACATCGACCAAAATCAGAGACTGACCCCCCGTGCTGCACTCGAACACCCCTTCTTTACTATGTCGTACCAGCAGCCGCCCCCCCAAAGTGGACCGTTGGAGGAGGAAAGTGAACCCCCCACCACTGCCCAACTGGACTGCCAAGACTCGGACTCTGGCTTATCTCAGCTGTCAGAGTCTGATAGCAGCTTTGTGATGGTCTCAGAACTCTGTGACGAGGACCTTCTTGAGGTGGGTTCCTCTGAGAGTTCTGATGACAGTGGAGCAGAACTCGCTGACCTCTCAGACTTCCTGAGTGACATCGTGGCCAGGGTCTCTGCCACCGTCCTCAAGGACCAAGTCCTCGTTGAGGAGCAGAGCAGTGAGAGCTCGCTTCAGCCGGCAGCAGAACAGCCTCTGCCAGGCGCCACGTCCACAGGACGATGCAAACTAATAAGAAAAACAATCCGCAGATTCTTGAGAAGGATCCAAAACACACTGTGTTGCTGTTTTGTCAGCCAGACGGATTAATTCATTTTGGTCATTTTATTCATTTAGTTAAGATTGTTGATGTTGTTGATGTTGTTCATTAAGTTAATGTTGTTGATATTGTTGATATTGTTCATTAGTTAAGATTGTTGATGTTGTTGATATTGTTCATTAGTTAAGATTGTTGATATTGTTAATTTAGTTAATACTGTTGATATTGTTAATTTAATTAATGTTGTTGATATTGTTCATTTAATTAGTGTTGTTGATATTGTTCATTTAATTAATGTTAATTTTCTTAATTTAATTAATGTTGTTGATATTGTTCATTAGTTAATGTTGTTAATATTGTTCATTAGTTAATGTTGTTGATATTGTTCATTTAGTTAATATTGGTCATTTTGTGTGTTGTTGGGCAAATAAAAAATAAAAAATAAAAAAAATGATTTGAATTGTTTCTTCTTCCAGGGTTTGGGGGGGGTTGTTTTAGTTTGACAAACTGCTGCCTGAAATAAAAGCCAGTGTGGCAGTCGATGCCCGTTCCTGGATGATATCAACCAACATTTTTGAACTGAGGCTACAATATATGACATCCTGTGTGATTTGTGACGTCCCACTTATCTCACATTAAAAGGACCCAAATCAATACTTGGTCACTCAGTGGCAGTGCAACACAATTAGCTTTACATTTTACTGGTTCTGACTCATGTCCTGGACAGACATATGGATGAGGAGCTTTTAAATACATTCTCTAAAGTTATTGGGATTTAAAAATATAGATCTATATATTCTAGTAAGAACAGCTGATTTTGTTCTTAATTGACTTATTTCCTGTCACATTCAATTAGGTGTCACGCGGAGCACCATTAATGTAGGGATGTCTTACCTCATAAGGATCACTAGGTACCATTTATGTTGCGTTTGGCTCTCAATACTGATAAATAATAATCGAAGATAGTTATTAATTATGTTATTGAAATTT
The DNA here is from genome assembly GCF_963422515.1 of Blennius ocellaris. Taxonomy (NCBI): domain Eukaryota; kingdom Metazoa; phylum Chordata; class Actinopteri; order Blenniiformes; family Blenniidae; genus Blennius; species Blennius ocellaris. The sequence continues at coordinate 5,351,633 of NC_137654.1, forward strand.
TAATCAGATCTGTATCACAATACCTCGGAGCACCACCTGTTTAACAGGAACTGATAGCCAATTCAGTTATGTCAGTCTCACAAGACATACTAAAGAGTTAATGAGGAATTTGAATTAATAGTTAAATTAACTACAATTGTCACAATAAACAGTAAAGCTTGAAGGATTTTGAGTTTGTGACACAGAAGAGGTCGACATTTCATTCACATTCATTGATATATGTGTAGGATTGCAACTTAACAAGTTTGTAAAGCAAAGATTAGCTTTGGAAAATTAAGATTTTCAAACATAATATTTGCCCAGGTAAACAAACTGTAAGTAATACAAACCCTGAGATACTCAGTGTTGTAATAAACATGTATAAGTTGATGTTGCATGTTCAATAAAGGAGACTCATAACAAAGCTGTCCTCACCTTCTCACAATGCGTACAATATATATACGGGTAAGCGCAAGTTTTCTTGTTGACAAAACACTCAGTGTCGGATATATTTGATCCATAGATTATATTTATACTGTTAATGTTTAGTTTCCATCTACTTCACTATTTATATTGTCCACTGGTATGATTAGTGATTTTTGCAGTGCTATCAAGAGCAGTTTAAGTCCATAAAAAGTCACATGACCCTTTGGTCACGTCACAGGAGCCTTAAAAATGATTGTTGCTTTTTGAGTTGCAATCTAAAGCTCAGTGTGCGTTGATCTGCTCTATTTAATAAATCTTCCACAGACACTGTAAAGAGGAATGAAATGGATGAAATCTTTAGATAATAGCTTTAATAATGGAACGTTGTCTTCATCTGGGTGGATAGAGTCGATCCCTGTCCGTTATATAGTGCGTGTGAGCAGACTTCCTGCTGGCCCGCATCCCGGGGCTGCAGAGGTTTAGTCGGCAGTCACAGAGACCAAAGCCAGGAGGGCGACTCTGGAAACAGTCGTCTCGTCGCCCTTCACGGTGAGAGGCACGCACGCCTGCACCACCTCGTAGGGCTGAAACACACAAACAAACCAGGGCGCAAGTTAACCCATAAAAAGTGTGACTGGGTTTCCCGGTAATTCCTCAGTGCGACGCCGAGCTTTGCATAAGAACAAGGAATAGGAAGAAAAACAGGAACATGCTGGATGTTATTGGTGGAAACCTGAGGAGCCCTTTTCAAATGCTGTATCTGAAAAGCTCTGGATGGAGGAGGAGGAGGTGAAACCAGTAATAGGTAGACGGAACTATACATGAAACCGTATGTAACCAAGGAAGACCACCACAGTAGGAATGTTAAGTTAATAAGTTAGAAGATAACGTTTTCTAAATACTGTCATCTTTAAATCAGGGCTGTATTTGGAGCTGTACTTGATTAAAACCTTCTTCTTTTTGCTTTGTTTTTAATCAGAAGAATATTAGCTCACTCATTGATTGTTGAATACAAACAGCACAAACCTATACAAGCGTTCTATCCCGGCGCACGGCAGAGATGCAGAGTCATCAGCTCTTCCTCACCTTGTCCCCAGTGGCGGGGCTCCATCTGATGGTGACGACACGTCTTTGACCTCCTCCATGCTGCCTCTCGCCGGCTCTATACTGAAGCCTTGCTGCTGCAAGGATGTGAGGTGATCCCAGTAAAACTCACCAGTCTGGGGGCAAATCATGAGACGAGGTGTTCATTTCCACCTCATTTAGTGAGTTTGACACAAGTATTGCTGGACTTGGCGGCACCATGTCAGCTCCTGACGGGACCTTGTTACTGGCCTGTGTGGAGTGGATGCAGCCCACCTGCAGCTCCCTGACTGCAGCAGTGAGTTCACCACCGCTGTAGCTCGCCCGCAGGCTCACCAGGAGAGGGAGGCTGGGACTTTCCATCACGTCTGACTCGCCTATGTGGAGGAGATTCACAAGGTCAGGCCGTCCCCCACAAATCCTTTGAAGTATTTTTCCACAAACTGTTTAAGTGACAACTGTATTGATTTTAAGGTTTAAAAATGTATTTCCGGGAACTGCCAGGACTCTGTATATATCACATTCAGCTACTAAATACACATTCGTTGGGATATTTTAGTCATACCAATGTACAATTTCAACTGTGGACGCACTTCTTTCCATTACAGGAACTCATTACAACATCCTCTCTGCACTTTCCCATGAGGCCTTGCCACTGGAAATAATCCTTTCCCCTATACATTATGTTTTCTGTGTCCTCCTTCCTCACATCAATCACAAATAGTGCAAATTCTTACTGGACGTCAGTGAGATACCTTCAGACAAAACTGACATCTCGTCTTCACATGGAGTCCACCATTTGTAACACAAAGTAAAGTTCCAGATTTCCAGCAGATTTAGGAGCTCATTTTCTCAGGGTGACACATGACCTGACTCCTGGTGACATTCTTATGGGCTCTGAACCTGCCACGATTAGCATGCATTACTCTGTACACCTTCTCACATACAGTAGATCATGAATGGTGTCTTGAAGAAACCTCTCATGGGGAGTCTTGAAGAGAGAACGCTCCAACATGAATATGGAGATCCCACATTAACTACGGGTCCCATTCAGCTTGGTGGTTTGTTTTGACCGTGGGGACGAGATGCAGAGACGATACCTGTGAGCAGACGGGGGCTGGTTACGTGTGAAGGAAGGAGAGAGTCAACAGTCAGCGGGTCTCCTCCATGGAGATACGTGTGATGTGAAGAGGCTGCGCCCTTCAGATCCATCACACACACTTTAGTCTGTGAGGGTGAAACAGAGTTAATGTTTTCATATCATGAGGACCAATGTGATGAGAGGTCATCCACAGTGCTGCTGCTCTCAGTATATTTGAACAGCAGGCTGCACTAGAGGGCAGTATTTTGCATGGATCATATGATGATGTTCACCATAATATGATTATATTCAAGACAAGGACAAGTTGAGAGAAAACGCGTGTTCAAGGCTCACAATACCTGTGTGTGTGTGTGTGTGTGTGTGTGTGTGTGTGTGTGTGTGTGTGTGTGTGTGTGTGTGTGTGTGTGTGTGTGTGTGCGTGCGTGCGTGCGTGCGTGCGTGCGTGCGTGCGTGCGTGCGTGCGTGCGCGCGCGCGCGCGCGCGCGCGTGCGCGTGTGTGTGTGTGTGTGTGTGTGTGTGTGTGTGTGTGTGCGTGTGTGTGTGTGTGTGTGTGTGTGTGTGTGTGTGTGTGTGTGTGTGTGTGTGTGTGTGAATGAATGCTGACCTTATTCATCAGCTCTATGGTGAGTTTGTGGTGATAGTTGTTGAAGGATGGTCCTGGAAGCTGACAGTGGTGTCTTGGCTCTCTCCTGGAGCAATGCTGCCCTCTGCTGGCGCCACACTGAACACACTCAGTCACTGGAGTTTTGGGTTCCTGTGGAAAGAGAAATGATCGCGCCACGTATCGATACGACCAACCTTCTACACCACGTTATCGTGGGATTTTTGATGTGATTTTATGTACTGTTTCTTTTTTTTCCCATTTTTCTTTTTGTTAAAAATCCCTTTTTAGCAGAATTAATAATCCTTTTGAGATTGACTTTGTGTGCATCAATATAATGACAAGATAACATTTTTTATTGAGCTCTACTTTAGTGGAAGGTTCAGGGAGCCACTAAGAAGTAGCCAACAGTGACACGTGACTCCAGAACCTCAGGTTGCAGATTCCTTGAACTAGATTACCAAGCCTGTTCTGAAAATGTACGCTGAGTGAGATTCATCGTGTACATTTTAAAAGTTGTCAATAAACAAATGCTGAAATATAACAAGACATATTTATACTCCATGGCGTCCCTCTTCTGCTACTATGTCAGGCTGCTGTGGTTACTGAAAATAGACATGATCAAAAATAAACCTGATGTTTTAAACTCATTATGTCATCTCATCGGGAGAATTGTTGACTCAACTGCTCGTGATTGTGCTTATTCAGAGTTTTAGTCTTTAAATTGTTGGCAGCAAGGGAAGTCTGATGTCTTCATGTCCGTGATAAATTGGAATCTGGCTTTAAAGAGATTTTTTTTGTAAAATGTTGAGCTTTCAGAACATTTCTCTCAATCACATTTAAGTGCTTGTAATAATGTAATGGGGTGTTTTCACGCAGTGAAACGCGAGAGCTGTACTTTGGAAACAGCTGTGCGGTTTCACTTGGGAAGCTCAGGCAGTGGAGTTTGTCGTGTTCTTCAGCGATTTAGTGAAATCTTCACTCCGTCGTACCTGCAGCAGGGATGACCTGCGAGTGTCTGTCCAGCAGGAGGGAAACCTGCTGCGCTCCACGCTGAGGTCTGGAGGCAGAGAGACTCTCCAGCAGCACTTGAAAACCCACTGCCAACACCGAGCTGTTCTCCAACTGTACATTGAACAAAGCCCACACGTTACTGAAAGCAATCTCCCCTCAAGGAACGACGCTCCTGGCACACCACTGACTGACCTTCACAACTCCAGAGGAAGTTTCCTTTTCCAAAACATAGCTGAAGTCCAGGAGCCGCCCAGTGTGGGACGAGGTGACAGCAGGGACGACTCCCTCTCCACCAGCCGCAGAGTCACAGTCATCCTCTGGCTGTGCACCTCCAGCACCTCACCATACTGACGGACAGCAAAGGTACGGAAGACTTGCTTCCTCAGTTTCTCATGACACTGAGGGAAGGATGAGAGACGAATCGACGGTTTGATCCACACATCAAGCACCTGGTGTTTTGTTACTGTGTGGACTTAGTGAAATATATATACTTTTCATTCCATTTGAACAGAAATATCCAAGTTACACTGGACAGATCCAAGCAGCTGACAGGAGCATTTATTCACATGCGATCATCAAGAAGTAGACACATTTAATCAATAAATATTAAAATGCTTTGTGTAAATCAAAGATTTTCCCCAAAAAAGGTTTGAATTCATATGGAATATGGAATATGGTCAGGTTGTTAATAATAATAATAATAATAAATATCACATTTTTATTTGTAAGAAAGCAATTTAGTTTCTATCTCAAAACAATGATCTAAGTTGAATATTAAGAGAAAAATGTATAAGAACCTTTTTATCACTTTCAGTTAAAACATTCCCACACATAATAAAGGCTAGATGTATTTTACAAACAACTAAGCACTAATTAAGAATACAAACAACAATAAATATTGAAAACATACCTAACATAAAAACAATATTACTGTGACAATAATTTAGATTGTTGCAAGGCAGTGATTTGAATCATACCAGAGATTATGTTATATTTGCACAGAATATGAATAATATCTACTTCATTAGAGAATGTAAGTATACTGTAGACATCTCTGATTTCCATTTATATGTCCAAATGATATTGTGCTAATAACGTGCTTAGAGCTGTATTTTAGGTGCAGTTTGTCCACAAACCTGAAGAAGGGTTAATGTTTTTATGACAAGAAATTAGGACCAAAGAATATATTAAATATTCAAAACATTTGTTTACTGAGTCTTGTGTAGATGTAATGATACATTTAAAGCCATAAAGTAATTGTAAAACCACAGGAGCTTTCAAAATGACCTGCAAGTGAGAATGACTTCCGATTTACAGTGTTAATAGTTAGTATATGGAAAATGCACAATAGTGTTGTTATATGAATGAATGACACTGAAAGGATGAAACCAGTTGCTGCCAAAAGTATTGGTACTTTTACTTAAGCTGCTATTCTCAACATGTGCTGTGTATGTTTATGACATTCTGGCTACAATAAAGTGCTAAATGACACATTTCTCACAGCGAGCTCACCTTTTTGTCAAGAGCTGGACTGAAGGCCAAGATGAGAGTGTGGTTTTCTCCAGGTGTGATGCATCTCAAGGCATTGAGAAGAGAAAAGGGACCAGATATGTCCAACACAGATGACCTCAGCTTGTAAATGGTCAAAGAAAAGCTGCCAATATCATCACTGTGGTGCCTGTAGTGGGAAATTACAGATGTTTTTGTTGTTGTTGTAAAGTTAGATTTTTGGCATGACCACAAAGCTACCAAGTGAATAAAGATGAAAATGAGTCTATCAGGATGTCTGACTTCTGCTCAGATTATTTTCACAACATGACATCCAGTGTAATATTGTGTTCAATCCATTTCAAAAAGACATTTTCAGCAACACAATCTCATGGAGCAGAAACTGTGGGAAAAGTAAGACTGTGCAAAAGGATACGTCCAAAGATTCCTTTGAAATATTTTGCACTATAACCTGTTGAATCACTTTGTTCCTGCAAAAGAAAAAAAAAGGAGACCATACATGTATTGCAGCAAAACAACGTCAAAAGCATCATGAGGTGTTGGTGATTTATGACCTGAGATGAGAAACAACTCACCCACTGGTACCTGATGAAGTCTATGAGATCGTTCCCAGCGTTTGAAACACCACTAGAGGGCGCTGCACAGCAGGACATTGGAGCTTCAGGTAGATGGTATTGAAGGGACTGAGGAGACGGTGGACAGCATTGAGATGAAAACAACCTGGAATAGAAGCGGCTGCAGGGAAAAGCCTTACTACAGGGACGTGACATTGATTTACTTCTAATTCTCCTTTAACACACAAATGCATTGCAATAAACGACTGACTGGACCTCCGGAAACACTGTTCAGTTTGAAAAACTTTGGTGCCCCACTCCAGATGTTCAAACATGTGTGACTTCAGAAGCTGATGGCTGGTCTCCACACACCATATTAGTCACTTTATTGTTTTCTACTACGTTATTCTGTAGGATGTAAAGTGGCAATAGGTGATTGTTATACACATTGCCCTCTGGATTTCTTCTCTTTTACTTCCCTTCCTACACTGTGTGAGAGAGAAAGTCAATAGACAGACATATACGGATTCTGTGCATTTTCACATCTTTATGAGAAAAAACGTTTTCAGAACTTCTCAATATTTGTAGGGACTTTGAATACAGTTATAAACACATAAAAAGGCTGGAACCCGTCACATAATTCAAACTTATGTCTTTAGAAACCATTCAAAACAAAACAAAAAAACAAACCTGGTCTGCAAATGCAACGTTGCAAAGAGAATTGTGTGTTGGGTCTGCCGAGGTCCCAAAGATGAAAGACGTGGCACAGATGTGACATGACGGGACTGTGTGAGGCTGGTTGTTACCTCCATGCCGGCTGGACCTGTCTGTCGTCCTCCGGAGGGTCTCCGTCTGACACCAAGCAGGGCACTGTGTGCTCTCTGGAGCCTTTACTGAAGGAGTACAACAGGGAGGCCTTGGCTTTCTCGTAGTACTCTGACCTTGACAGGAAATAAAAAATTAAATCTCACAAATACATTTTTAAAAATGCCCCTCTCAAAGACTCCACTTCCACTGAGAGCAGCTTCGTGTGGTCGAAGGTAAAGACTTGATAGAAGAGGAAGAGGGGATCTGAAATCAGGGCGTATAATCTCCATGAAGGCGTATAGAAGAGGGCCAGGAAGATGGACGGGATCTTTACAGAGAGAAAACCTACCCAGGCTGTATATGGACAGGATCTGGTGATTCAGCGGCGCTCTCTGTCTTTGGGGTGCCCGACGTCTTCCGGCCCCTTGCATTCACTGTCGCCTTTCTGCCTTTACAGGACTCCACCAGGATCCCCTTTTTAGCCTGAAAACTTCAGAGGTGTCAGATAAATGAAGCCGGCTACATTTCCCTGAGGCGCCGGCATGGCGACCCAAAGCTGCAGAGGATGTGTTCACATTTAAAAACCCTGGCACGAGCAGAAGGTGACTGGAGGAAGGAGGAGGGCCTGCAGTTGTACCTCCTGCTCAGCAAGTCTGTTTCTCTGCAGCTCCTTCTCGTGGAGGAACTTGGCTCGGTGGAGGAGTCGCAGCGCCTCGTCTTTCATCACCTGGTCCGGCAGCCTGGGCCTGAAAGTCACCTGGACGGGACATCTCTGAAGAGGAAGAAAGAAGGAAGGCATCAGCAGAGGCACTGCTTGTGTCTATTTCAGCTTCTTCATTCAATACTGAAGAGTGAAGATCTAAATTATGTTTGGGCAGTATTCTTTTTTTTATTTTGACTGATACATCTGGGATATAATCTTCTGATTGCAGGTTATTTACTGGATTCCTTCCACTGGGGTTCTATTAGCACAGAAAACTAGAGACAAATTGTGTCTACAGAGGAAAATGCTTGTACAAATGGAAAAACAAAGACTTCTAATCAAATCCTTAATAATAATAAACGTGCTGATCTTAAAATAGTGTTTCTTCACTTCCATCAGATGTCCAGCAGAGGGAATCACAGCACTGTAGCCACAGTAACTCAGCGGAGGCTTTGCTCTATCCGACTGTAAATGTGTGTATTATCTGTACTGAGCAGAGCTGTGAAGAGACGATTTACCCTGCAATCATTACGTCTTGCATGAAAATCCTCCTCAACACATATCAAAGTGTACTTCTTCACTTTGGTTTGGGTTAAACATACAGCAGAATCCTGCTCACCCAAACACATTTTCCATTAGTTTTGGGTATTTTTTGCAACGGTTGCTATGGTGAGATAAAATCCTTGCATAAAATATGAAACACAACCTCCAGGGGATTATTGAAGAATGGGGGACATGAACAAATTCTTCAGTTTACTTTGTTAGTATGAATAAATGCTTGGTTTGAACACTTAGCGGTCCACATTAAAGTTGCACACAACATTTCAATACTGTACAGTCGTTGAGCTGCAGGAATGACGACAGACACATTAAGAAAAGAAGGACAGTGTTGTCCTCATCATCATGAGTTATTTTCTTGTTGAAATCATCCTCGGAGTTGATTTGTATTTTCTCCTTGTAACAACCAATAATTCCAGAATGTAATACCTGCCAACGATGTAATAATCTTAACCTTTCTCAACATAATAATGTCAATAATGTCGGCACTCGCTAATGATGGAATAGAACATTTGAGCGAAAAACATTTTTCCAGTAATTGAATAAGTTATTACCTTAATGAAGAACCATTTAAAGAAAACTTTTTTAACATTTAGTAATTGCAGCTAATAATACAATAATACATAAATAAGACTACATTTCTTGGGAATAAAACTTTTTGTTGTTTTGCATGTATCGTGCAGTTTGTTTATCAAAAACAGATAGAATGCATTCCATTTTCTGTGTCTTTCATTTGTGGTTGTTAATATTCTATTTTATTACATTATTGGCGTAAATTTGAAATGGCTAAAATTGTTGTGTTCCAGGCAGTTATTCCGTTGTGGGTTGCCACACTCCTTTATGTTCAGCATTAACAGAAGAGGCGCTGCGCTGCACCTCTCCGGGGAGCAGACGTCCTGCTGCAGGAGTGATGCTGAGGTCCCAGTCTCCTGGAACAGCGAAGGAGAACAACCTGGGACCCGCAGGAACCCCGGTGTGTTTTCCCACTGGGCCTGACGTCTGTTTGGACTGGTTCCGCTCGGTATGACGGTTGGCCAGGTGAAGGATGGCGGTGGAGTGGTCGCCCACTGCCGTGGCCCCAAACTGCACCAGAGAGTGTGAGAGCTCCAGTGGCGGGTGAACGCCCACCGCCCGGCACGGCAGCACAAATTCTCTGAAGGTGGTGCAAAACAAATCCATGGGAAAGTTCATTTTAAGAAGGTTAATGCATGCGCAGTGAGGAACTATTGAAAAAAAAAAAAAAAAAAAACCTGGTTATTCCAGATTTGCAGCGGAGTTGGAAATGGTACTCTTTGGTAAATCTGGCACTGGAAATCAGAAGGATCTCCAGGGTTTCTTGAGGAAGCAGTGTACCAAACCCATCTGAGCAAACTCTCTAAAATGAGATCAGTGAAAGAAACTTCAATAATGCTGTCAGCTGGTTTGGCCTATACAATACCATTACATTTTAAGTCTTTAGGCAAAAGGATACTTAGGGACAGATCTTATTTTTCCCCCCTACTCATCGAGTGGACTAGTGAGCCATGGGTTGCACCAGTCCTGCACACTTTGCACTAGTCCTGCACCAAGTGAATTATATATTGTCAAACAAAACAGTTTCATGTTATATTAAAATTACGATCAGAGAAATAACTGTGTGCAACTGCAACACACTAATGTCACGGATAGCGGACAGGACCCAAGTGCAGGACTCTGGAGGCAGGCTGAGTTCAATCAAGTCTTTTATAGAAGACGACTATACAGACTGACGTGTTGCAGGTCGCTCTTCCACCTGAGGAGCACAGCAGACATGACTCCAAAACACTGGACAGAACGGACGAGACATGGATGACTAACAGACCAACAACGAATAAACACAGACAGGACATATATATAGGGCAGGGTGATGACTGGAATTGGCCCCAGGTGTGGAACGGGACCGCCCAGACCTGTGGCCCGCCCACTCTTAAGGGAGATCCCAGCCTACCTCCTGACAAATCATTTGTGTTGCAGGTGCATCATCTTAGAGTTTTCTTATGGTGCACGGCAAAAAACTGGAAAAATGGCTCAGGACGTAGTCACCCCCCCCCCCCCACCCCCCCCTCTATTTTGAAAACAAGTATTGAAGCACAATTCATGAACCATCAAATGTTCTTATTTCAGGTGTCTGATCGAGGGACAGTTTCAGGAACTTGCTACCTATATTGCAGTAGCTCTGTTTGCTTTAATAGTATTATTATTATCATTATTGTTGATTTTATATATTAGGCTATAATAAACTCCTCTCAAATGCAGAGTATGACATGTAGGAATGAATGCATATATTCTGTTAAAAGACAACTTGAGGTTAGTAGTAGGTCAGAAAAGGAAGCATTACAAACTATTTTGTTCACTTTGGACAACGTGGGGGTCTGCGTGACGTCATCATCTCATAATAAACTAGTTCCATCTTTAAAACTCAGAATCACTTGGAGAAATGCTTTATCAACGCAGCACCAACAGAATGTTTCCAGCTCTAACGCAACACAAATGATTGGGACTATGTTCAGTGAGTTTAGCGCGGAGAATGACGCAGTTTCACGGAGGTGTGAATCGCCTGCTTCCAGCGGAGGAACGAGCTGTTTTGATGCCACGCTAAGCGCCGTTCACCTCGCTCATTGCGGTGCATTCATGGTACCTGGGAATTTCTATGCTAACAACTTTAGCAACAGAGAATGAAAACGTTTTCTCAACAAAAGTCACACCCCGACTGGTTTTGTAACTTAAATCAACTTTCACACGGTACAAAAACTCACCAGGATATCCTTGATAAACTCTCATAAGCTCCGCAACTCGCTCGGCCGCACCTCGAAACGGGACTAACAGCTCGGTATAGCTCACTCTTACACCGGTGCGGTGCATTCGTGTACCTGGGAATTTCCAACGTCACCAAATAAAGTAATGTATAAGGAAATTAAAACAATCTAAATAATAAAACAATACCATTGGTGGGAAAATAACACTGGGTTACATTAGCTTTGCGGTGTTTTGAGCGTAAAATACGTTTAAACAGCGGACACGTCATGAAAAGTTGGCTAGCTGCAATGCTAACTTCCCTAGCAGAGCAACCATCTGGTAAAGTCAAAGCAGGCCGCTTCATGGATCTGAAATCTCCGTAAGTTAGATCGTGAATTTCTAATTTTGCACAAATCACAGGGACTGGCCATCGGAAACGTCTACTAGTCCGTAGAAATATGTAATGGTCGCGGATCAACCCTAACCTCTGTATATATATATATATATATATATATATATATATATATATATATATATATATATATATATATATATATATATATATATATATATATACACAGTTTTTGTCAATCACTTTGAGACTAGTTTCAGAACCTTGATGTCATTTTTCGCAACTCTAGATACAAAACTCACAACCAATGATCAGAATGCACTTTTTTTCAAAACTCTAACACTTTTTTTCACTCACTTGGATACAATGCACATAGGCCAAAGATCATTTGTCCATTGAACTTTAATCACTGGTTCAAAATGACACACTTAACATCACAGTATAATCATTTCAAAATGCCATTCACACATTACATTTCTATTGACTGTCTATTCATTTCATTACAATATTCTAACTATCAATTGATACAACTACTCAAAATGACAAGTAACTGTTGCATTTTAAAGCAGAGTCTTGGAAACGGAGGATGAACATGTTCAGATCATGAAATTTTCAGGATGATGACAATGATTGACACGACCTGTGACACCAATTCGTTACTGATGATTGATCTGACTTTGTCGTATGAGAGTAAGGAAGTGACATCCACAACAACATATGTAGTGATACAACATGGAGCAGGCAGGGGGGCACCATAGAGGTCAAGTAGGAGAAGAAAGAGGAGGAAGAAGAGGAAGAGGAGGAAGACGTGGTCAAAGGAATGGCAGAGGAAAAGCACCCAGTTTGAGAGGTGGCCATGGGTCCCGTTGAGACATGTGGGGGGACGGGGTCAAGGACAAGGACCAAGACGGCAATGGCAAAGAGTCTCCAAAGAGATTATAGCAATGGTTGTTGATCATGTCATCAATCATGGCATGACAATGATTGAGGCAGCAAGAATGATACAACCAAACCTTAGAAGATCAACGTGGCCTCAATCATGAGAACTTTCCACAATGACAACCGCTGAGTGTTCAGTTGTACTACAGTAAACTTTACACTATAGTACTGTAGTACTCTTACTGTCATTGTCAAGTTATTGTACACTGTACTACAGTAAACTTTACAGTATAGTACTGTAGTACTCTTACTGTCATTGTCAAGTTATTGTACACTGTACTACAGTAAACTTTACAGTATAGTACTGTAGTACTCTTACTGTCATTGTCAAATTATTGTACACTGTACTACAGTAAATTTTACAGTATAGTACTGTAGGCTCCTCTTACTGTAATTGTCAAATTATTGTACACTGCATGCCAATGTGCAGCACAGAGTAGGAAATGTGACTATTACTGTAAAATGTGTTCTACAGTATGACGACAGGTTCTTCCTGTCAGATTCCTACACAATTGAGACTCGACCCAATAGTGGAGGTAAACTCCTCACTGAGGAACAGGAACCAGTAGAGGAGGTAAACTCCTCACTGAGGAACAGGAACCAGTAGTGGAGGTAAACTCCTCACTGAGGAACAGGAACCAGTAGTGGAGGTAAACTCCTCACTGAGGAACAGGAACCAGTAGAGGAGGTAAACTCCTCACTGAGGAACAGGAACCAGTAGTGGAGGTAAACTCCTCACTGAGGAACAGGAACCAGTAGTGGAGGTAAACTCCTCACTGAGGAACAGGAACCAGTAGTGGAGGTAAACTCCTCACTGAGGAACAGGAACAGCTGTGGTCAACATGGTCCGGGCCAGAAATGACATGAGGCTGAGAGAAATCAGACAGATCATCCTGGACCATGAAGATCTCTTCAGGAATGTGGAAGACATAAGTTTGCACACCTTTGCACGTGTTCTGAAAAGGCACCAGGTGTCCCTCAAACAGTTGTACCATGTGCCTTTCGAAAGAAATGCAGACAGAGTGAAGCATGAGGATTGAATATGTTCAGGTATGTTCAGTTTCATGATGCTTGTTTGTGAAAAATTCCCATCATTGTACTGTAATCAATACTGTACATCATAGTACTATAATCAGTACTGTACATCATAGTACTGTAATCAATACTGTACATCATTGTACTGTAATCAATACTGTACATCATTGTACTGTAATCAATACTGTACATCATAGTACTATAATCAGTACTGTACAGTAATCCTCTTTCCAACATGTCTTATTGGACATAGAGGGTGACGTCCTGGATGCACATGAAAATGATCACAAATTTGTGTTTGTGGATGAGGCAGGCTACGAGGGGGGGGGGGGGGGCAACATCAGTATGTGTGTGGTGATGTCAGAAGATGGTGTGATAGGGTGTACAACTCTGATTGGTGCATACAATGCAGAGATCCTTGCATTTCTTGACGAGCTACAGTAACTCTAGTCTACAGATCTGTTGGTGTAATTGATGTCATTGTTTGGGACTACGTCAGGTTCCACCACGCTCCTCTGGTGCAGGCGTGGTTTCAGGGACTACGTCAGGTTCCACCACGCTCCTCTGGTGCAGGCATGGTTTCAGGAACTACGTCAAGTTCCACCATGCTCCTCTGGTGCAGGCATGGTTTCAGGGACTACGTCAGGTTCCACCACGCTCCTCTGGTGCAGGCATGGTTTCAGGAACTACGTCAGGTTCCACCATGCTCCTCTGGTGCAGGCGTGGTTTCAGGAACTACGTCAGGTTCCACCATGCTCCTCTGGTGCAGGCGTGGTTTCAGGGACTACGTCAGGTTCCACCATGCTCCTCTGGTGCAGGCGTGGTTTCAGGCCAATCCACAGTTCCTCACTGTGTACTGGTCCCTATACTCTCCTTTCAAGATGTTTGGCAAATGAAAAAATCCTTACAGATGCTGATGAGAAACTGTGGCCCAATCCACAAGACAGGGTTGATGGGGATGACGAGTGATTGTTCCTTTGTTTGGCTTTTTTTTTTCTTACTGTACAGTATCCAGGTGTGGAACACATCAGTTTGTTTTGCAGGACTTTTTTTTTGTTACAGTAATTGTTACTTTCATTCAACTTGCGTTGTCATTGAGTTTGTATTCATCAATACATTTCACCTTTGTTCAACTGAAACTGTGATTCCACTGTCTGTGGTGTTCTCTCTACTAGTCATTTTACTGTACGTACAATGACAATACGTGAAGCACAGGATGAAACATGTATCACATATTTTGGACTGCAATATCTAATGGTTGTACAAACGACTAAACTGGGACATTGTGTGTATGTTGTGTGTGTGTGATTTAAAGAAATGTCTCTATGGTAGTTCTGAATAAAGTCGTTTTTTGAACCAATTATTCTGTGAGTGCAAGCTTTCTTTAAAGTTACGAATTAACAATGCAATGTTTTGAACATTGGAAAGTCTGTGATACAAGTGCTGACTGTTGTGAGTTTTGTATCTAGAGTTGTGAAAAATGACATCAAGGTTCTGAAACTAGTGTCAAAGTGATTGACAAAAACTGTAAGATCAGCACGCTTATTATTATTAAGGATTTGATGAGAAGTCTTAGTTTTTCCATTTGTACAAGCATTTTCCTCTGTAGACACAATTTGTCTGTAGTTCTCTGTGCTAATAGAACCCCAGTGGAAGGAATCCAGTAAATAACCTGCAATCAGAAGATTATATCCCAGATGGACATCAGTCAAAATTAAATTTTAAAAAAAGAATACTGCCCAAACATAATTGAGATCTTCACTCTTCAGTATTGAATTAAGAAGCTGAAATAGACACAAGCAGTGCCTCTGCTGATGCCTTCCTTCTTTCTTCCTCTTCAGAGATGTCCCGTCCAGGTGACTTTCAGGCCCAGGCTGCCGGACCAGGTGATGAAAGACGAGGCGCTGCGACTCCTCCACCGAGCCAAGTTCCTCCACGAGAAGGAGCTGCAGAGAAACAGACTTGCTGAGCAGGAGGTACAACTGCAGGCCCTCCTCCTTCCTCCAGTCACCTTCTGCTCGTGCCAGGGTTTTTAAATGTGAACACATCCTCTGCAGCTTTGGGTCGCCATGCCGGCACCTCAGGAAAATGTAGCCGGCTTCATTTATCTGACACCTCTGAAGTTTTCAGGCTAAAAAGGAGATCCTGGTGGAGTCCTGTAAAGGCAGAAAGGCGACAGTGAATGCAAGGGGCCGGAAGATGTCGGGCACCCCAAAGACAGAGAGCGCCGCTGAATCACCAGATCCTGTCCATATACAGCCTGGGTAGGTTTTCTCTCTGTTAAGATCCCGTCCATCTTCCTGGCCCTCTTCTATACGCCTTCATGGAGATTATACGCCCTGATTTCAGATCCCCTCTTCCTCTTCTATCAAGTCTTTACCTTCGACCACACGAAGCTGCTCTCAGTGGAAGTGGAGTCTTTGAGAGGGGCATTTTTAAAAATGTATTTGTGAGATTTTATTTTTTATTTCCTGTCAAGGTCAGAGTACTACGAGAAAGCCAAGGCCTCCCTGTTGTACTCCTTCAGTAAACGCTCCAGAGAGCACACAGTGCCCTGCTTGGTGTCAGACGGAGACCCTCCGGAGGACGACAGACAGGTCCAGCCGGCATGGAGGTAACAACCAGCCTCACACAGTCCCGTCATGTCACATCTGTGCCACGTCTTTCATCTTTGGGACCTCGGCAGACCCAACACACAATTCTCTTTGCAACGTTGCATTTGCAGACCAGGTTTGTTTTTTTGTTTTGTTTTGAATGGTTTCTAAAGACATAAGTTTGAATTATGTGACGGGTTCCAGCCTTTTTATGTGTTTATAACTGTATTCAAAGTCCCTACAAATATTGAGAAGTTCTGAAAACGTTTTTTCTCATAAAGATGTGAAAATGCACAGAATCCGTATATGTCTGTCTATTGACTTTCTCTCTCACACAGTGTAGGAAGGGAAGTAAAAGAGAAGAAATCCAGAGGGCAATGTGTATAACAATCACCTATTGCCACTTTACATCCTACAGAATAACGTAGTAGAAAACAATAAAGTGACTAATATGGTGTGTGGAGACCAGCCATCAGCTTCTGAAGTCACACATGTTTGAACATCTGGAGTGGGGCACCAAAGTTTTTCAAACTGAACAGTGTTTCCGGAGGTCCAGTCAGTCGTTTATTGCAATGCATTTGTGTGTTAAAGGAGAATTAGAAGTAAATCAATGTCACGTCCCTGTAGTAAGGCTTTTCCCTGCAGCCGCTTCTATTCCAGGTTGTTTTCATCTCAATGCTGTCCACCGTCTCCTCAGTCCCTTCAATACCATCTACCTGAAGCTCCAATGTCCTGCTGTGCAGCGCCCTCTAGTGGTGTTTCAAACGCTGGGAACGATCTCATAGACTTCATCAGGTACCAGTGGGTGAGTTGTTTCTCATCTCAGGTCATAAATCACCAACACCTCATGATGCTTTTGACGTTGTTTTGCTGCAATACATGTATGGTCTCCTTTTTGTTTCTTTTGCAGGAACAAAGTGATTCAACAGGTTATAGTTCAAAATATTTCAAAGGAATCTTTGGACGTATCCTTTTGCACAGTCTTACTTTTCCCACAGTTTCTGCTCCATGAGATTGTGTTGCTGAAAATGTCTTTTTGAAATGGATTGAACACAATATTACACTGGATGTCATGTTGTGAAAATAATCTGAGCAGAAGTCAGACATCCTGATAGACTCATTTTCATCTTTATTCACTTGGTAGCTTTGTGGTCATGCCAAAAATCTAACTTTACAACAACAAAAAAACATCTGTAATTTCCCACTACAGGCACCACAGTGATGATATTAGCAGCTTTTCTTTGACCATTTACAAGCTGAGGTCATCTGTGTTGGACATATCTGGTCCCTTTTCTCTTCTCAATGCCTTGAGATGCATCACACCTGGAGAAAACCACACTCTCATCTTGGCCTTCAGTCCAGCTCTTGACAAAAAGGTGAGCTCGCTGTGAGAAATGTGTCATTTAGCACTTTATTGTAGCCAGAATGTCATAAACATACACAGCACATGTTGAGAATAGCAGCTTAAGTAAAAGTACCAATACTTTTGGCAGCAACTGGTTTCATCCTTTCAGTGTCATTCATTCATATAACAACACTATTGTGCATTTTCCATATACTAACTATTAACACTGTAAACCGGAAGTCATTCTCACTTGCAGGTCATTTTGAAAGGTCCTGTGGTTTTACAATTACTTTATGGCTTTAAATGTATCATTACATCTACACAAGACTCAGTAAACAAATGTTTTGAATATTTAATATAATCTTTGGTCCTAATTTCTTGTCATAAAAACATTAACCCTTCTTCAGGTTTCTGGACAAACTGCACCTAAAATACAGCTCTAAGCACGTTATTAGCACAATATCATTTGGACATATAAATGGAAATCAGAGATGTCTACAGTATACTTACATTCTCTAATGAAGTAGATATTATTCATATTGTGTGCAAATATAACATAATCTCTGGTATGATTCAAATCACTGCCTTGCAAGAATCTAAATTATTGTCACAGTAATATTGTTTTTATGTTAGGTATGTTTTCAATATTTATTGTTGTTTGTATTCTTAATTAGTGCTTAGTTGTTTGTAAAATACATCTAGACTTTATTATGTGTGGGAATGTTTTAACTGAAAGTGATAAAAAGTTTCTTTTTTTTTGTCAAATATTTTTATTGGTTTTTACATTGGGAGGTACAGACACATGTAAAAAACATACCAGATGTACAACAATGGTCATCTCTCAATGTAATTAAACTCGCTACAGTAAAACGTAATATAAAACCAAGGTGCATTGGAGAGCAATTCTCCCTTCCCAAACAAAATAAATCATTCACTCGCAGCATTCACACCACAATACGAGACAAGACAAGACAAGACAAGGACTCAAGGGTTGAAGGTAATCACAATGAAAAATTATGTAAATAATTAAATATTAATTAAAAATAAATAAATAATAATAAAAAACAAACAAACAGAACAAACAAACGAACACACAAAAAACCAAACAAAAACAACGACAACAATAACAACATGATAAAATAATAAACTAAAATAAATAAAGAATTAACAACTCAGCTTATTGTGTTTCAGCTTCAATGTGCAAGGTGTCTATATGCAGTAGAACGGGTTGCCAGAGTTTATAAAAGGCCTGTAGGGAACCGTTCAGGGAGAATCTGATTTTCTCAAGTCTCACGCATCGCAAAATCTCTTGAATCCATCTATTATGTGTAGGTGGGGATGAGTGCGTCCATTTCAGGAGGATAAGCCTCCTTGCAAGCAAGGTAGTGAATGCAATAATTTGTTGTGAGGTTTTCGACCAACCAAATGATGGGGGTAATCCAAAAAGAGCGACAAGGGGGTCAAAATTAACTGCACGACCAAGGACCGTCGTCAACGTATCGAAAATGGTACGCCAAAATTCCAAAAGTTTGGGGCACGACCAAAACATGTGCATGTGATCCGCTGGTCCGAGATTACATCTGTTACAAGAGTCCGCTCTGTCTGGGTAGATCTTAGCTAACCGTGCATTAGTGAAGTGGCTCCTGTGCAAAATCTTGCACTGTAGGAGTTTGTGTCTAGCACATATTGAGGATGTGTGAACTAGATTAAGGATACGGCCCCATTGTTCATCAGATATAGATATTTGGAGGTCACGATCCCAAACAACTCTCAAGGAGTTAAGGGAGGTTGGGTTCATTCTAAAAACAGCATCGTATAGGATTGAAGTCAGGGATTTTTGGGATGTTTTCAAAGAGAGAAGGGAATCCATCAAGGTCTCAGGGGGGCGATTAGGAAAATGAGGAAATTGATTTTGTACAAAATGTCGGATCTGGAAGAAACGGAATAAATGCGATTGTGGGAGAGTAAATCTTTTTGATAAGTCTGCAAATGAAGGAAAAATACCATCAATATATAGGTCTTCAAGGGTCTGCAGACCCTTGTTTGACCATAATTCAAATGCAAGGTCAGAACAAGATGGAAGGAATAAAGGGTTTCGAAACACTGGGGCTAATCTCGATGAGGGGTGTAGACCGAATTGTTTCCTAAATTGACTCCAAATTTTTAAGGTCTCAGAAACAATGGTATTCTGCGCTACACGTTTGGTTGGTAGAGGTAACTGTGAACAAACCACTGGTAAGGCCAGACCTCCCAGAGATTTAGGGAGTTGAAGAGTTGACCTCTTTATGCGAGCTCGTTTATTGCACCATAAAAAAGAGTTAATCAACTGGTCAAGTGTAGAAAAAAAGGATTTTCGAACAAATACCGGAACGTGGTCAAAAACATAGAGAAAACGGGGAAGAATTGTCATTTTGACTAAATTGACACGACCCACAAGGGACAAAGGAATAGTGGCCCACCTAGCAAAATCCGATTTACAACGCTCGAGTAGCGGTTGAAAATTTTTAGCAAACAATTCGGAGAGTGATTTTGTTACAACAATGCCGAGGTATTTCAATCCTTGGGTCGCTTTTCTAAAGGAAAAAAGGGAGGGTGGGGGGTTCTCTGCAGGGGAGTTAAGTGGGAGGTACTCACTTTTGTGAAGGTTGATTTTATAGCCAGATAGCTTTCTGAATTGTTCTAAAATATCTAAGACAGCAGGGATGGATTTGGCTGGGTTGGTGACATAAAGCAGAAGGTCATCTGCGTACAGAGAGAGCTTGTGAGAAATACCAAATCTGGAAATCCCTTCAAATTTCCTTTCATAACGAAGCCATAGTGCTAAGGGTTCGACGGCAAGCGCAAACAGGGACGGGGAAAGAGGACATCCCTGCCGGGTGCCACGGGATAGAGAAAATAATTTTGATTTTATACCATTAATATTTATACTAGCCATGGGGGAAGTGTAAAGTAGCTTAATCCATGATATAAAGTTGGGGTTAAAACCAAATTTACGTAGGATAACGAACAGGTAGTCCCATTCCACGCGGTCAAATGCCTTCTCGGCGTCTAATGATAAAATTATTTCCGCTGAGTTACAATCTGAAGAAGAGCATGTAATGTTTAATAACCTTCTAGTGTTATGAAAAGACTGTCGTCCAGAGACAAAACCAGTCTGGTCTGGGTGTATTAGCGTTGGTGGGACCTTCTGAAGGCGAATGGCGAGTACTTTTGATAAAATCTTAAAGTCAACATTAAGGAGGGAAATGGGCCTGTAACTGCTACATTGGAGGGGATCTTTATCCTTCTTAAGCAACAAGGTTATTGATGCTTCTGAAAATGTAGATGGTAGTCTCCCATTTATAAATGCATCGTTAAATACCCTCACCAGGATAGGAGCCAATATGCTGGAAAATGTTTTAAAAAATTCTATGGAGTATCCATCCGGTCCAGGAGATTTGGAGCTTTGTAAACAACTGATAGCCTCCAGGACCTCAGCAACCGCTATGGGGGCTCCTAGATTACTAAATAAATCGTTGTCTACTTGGGGATATGCCAAACAGTCCAAAGAGGTAGGCTCTGACCAAATACAAGAGGAGACCTCAGAAGAGTAAAGTGTTGAATAATAACAAGAAAAGGTATCACAAATTTCACTAGGGTCCATTGTGACTAACCCGTTCAGAGTCACTATTTTGGGTATATGTCTTGAGGCACTTGCAGCTCGGGCCTGGTATGCCAAAAGTTTGCCAGGTTTGTCCCCTTGTTCAAAGAAGCGTTGCTTTGTTTGTAAAAGCTGAATCTCAACTTTTCTAGTTGACAACAATTCATATTGAGACTCTAACTGCAATCTTTCCTTATATAACACAGCGGAAGGGTTGGTGGCATATTCAGCATCTAAAATTTGTATTTTATCTGATAATTCTTTTAATTTAGAGAGTTCCTTTTTTTTAAAATGGGATACAAATGAAATAACCTGCCCTCGTAGATAAGCCTTAAAGGAATCCCACAGTATATCACTGCTGATATCAGGTGTGTCATTTATTTCGAAGAAAAAATTTATTTCTTTGGTAAGAAAATCTTTGAACTTAGCTTCTGAAAGCAACTGTGAATTAAATTTCCAGAATTTGTGAGCCGGTCTGCAGGGGGAAAAAGAAATGTCAACTGAAGTAGGGGCATGATCAGAGATTACTATACTGTGATATTTACAAGCAACAATATTGTGCAACAACTTATTATCTACCAGGAAAAAATCGATTCGTGAGAAGCTATGGTGAACATGAGAGAAGAAGGAGAACTCCTTATTAGAAGGGAACCTAGTCCTCCAAGGGTCCACCAATCCCAGATGGTCAGTGTGGAATTTCAAGGTAGCAGCTGATTTTGTTAGGGTGGTCTGTTTTGTAGATGACCTATCAAGAGTTGTATCCTGTACCAGATTAAAATCACCCCCAATAATGATGAGATGGTCTGCTATATTAGGTAGAGAGGAAAATAATTTTGATATAAATTTTTCATCATCCCACGTGGGAGCGTATACCGAGGCTAGAACCACAGGAATATTCTGCAATTTGCCCGAAACTATAACAAAGCGTCCGTTAGGATCACATATATTAAAAGATGGTTCAAAAGCGATGTCCTTGTGTATAACAATCGCAGCACCCCTTACTTTCTCAGTGAAACCAGAGTGGAACAAGTGACCCATCCAGGGCCTTTTCAAACGAGAAATATCACAATTACGAAGGTGAGTTTCCTGTAAGAAGCACAGATCTCCCTTGAGGTGTTGTAGGTGCGATATTACCTTGTTGGCCTTGACGACATTGTTCAGTCCTTTGACATTCCACGAAATAAAGCGGATATTTCTACCTGTCATCAAAAGAGGCTTTCATCAGAATCAGCTGACTGAGCTGCAAAAGGAAGCACACACACATAAAAACAAAAGAGGGGGGAGGAGGGGACGACGACGACAATACAAGAAACAGTACACACACATGCGCACACACACACATACACACACATCACAAATAATCCCTTAGGAAAACTAAACTCCTGTATCATACAAGATACAAACTTCCTATTCCTCCTACTCCCGTTTCTCCTGCTCCCATGGAAAAGGGAACACAACGAGAATTAACCCCTAGATTAACAGGTATAGCAACTGATCAGCAGCCTGTATGAAATTGAGCACACTAAAGGCAACAAGGTTTCGAAGATGTAAGAAATAAATGTTATAATATCCAAATATGTCTTTGTTGAAACAGCATAATACAAATCAAATGAATATGTAAATGAAAGAATTAATCATATCAAAATGCATACAGACGAGCTGCTTAAGGTGTTTGGAAAAAATGGTAAGATGTAGAACCTTGAGTGTGCAGGTAATAATATACAAGAATGAATTAACAGGTTTTCTGCATAATTAAATATTCAACCAGTAAACTTATATTAATTCAACATTGACTCTGTAAAATAGTGTAGCTATACAAAAAACAACAACAACAATATTCCTCCCTAGAACAGAGAGGCACAAGAACACTGAATATGGTAAAAAGAGAGGGAAAACAAAAGGGAAGATAATATTTGTGAACAGCTTATACTAGACAAGGCAACCTCAGAAGGCAGAACACTCGTTTCATTGGGACCATATTGAACGTTTATGAACAGATCTAAATGTTAGTGTTCTGCATCAGGCTCATTAGGAAGATGATTAAGTAAATAACGAAAGAAGGTCTTCAATGAGCTGGGCTTCAGTACCGATCCCCGCCACCGAGTGGGAGAGCTCCACTGGTCAAAACAGCATCAGCATCCAAAACAAAACAAACTTCAGCGTGGTACCTGGTGGCCTTCATTAGCGTGTCCAGTGCAGATCTCACTAAGAATGCTTGGCAGCCAGATATTCCTTAGCCTCCTTCACAGATGGCAGCCGCAGTCTTTCCCCTCCCTCCGTGGTGATCAGCAGTCGGGCCGGGTAGAGAAGTGAGGGTTTAAGCCCCTGCTTATACAGCTGTTGCATGACGTCCCGGTATGCGACGCGCTGCTCCATCACCTCCATAGTCTTCGTAAAGAGCGATGGGCTTACCAAGGTATTGCATGTCAGATCTTCTTTTCCGGGCCTCTCGAATCACTTTCTCCTTCGTCTGAAAATTGTGAAACCTAATTATCACTGGCCTCGGTCTTTCGCCTTGCTTTGGTTTTGGGGCCAGGGACCGATGTGCACGATCCAACACAGGGGGGGTTAGCAGGGTATCCTTGCCAATGAGTTCGTGCAGAAAGGAGGCAAAAAAGGTCGTTGGTTGGGGGCCCTCGATCGATTCTGGCAGCCCCATAATGCGGATGTTATTCCGCCTGCTACGCGACTCCAAGTCCGCGGCTTTGGCCTTTAGCTTAGCGTTGCTAGCAGTTAGCTCCGCACACTTAGCCTCCAACGAGTCCAAACGATCACTCACCACGTCCGCATTAGCTTCCAGTGAAGAGATGCTCTGCCCGTGAGCGTTTAGAGTAGTTTGAACGATATCAAGCTTTGACTCTAGTGTGGAGATGGTGGTCTTGAACTCCACGGACAGGGCAGTCTTGTGCTCCTCCAGCAGGTGAGTCAGCGCGGCCATGTTAACACTGCTGTCCGTTTTGTCCTCCTTGGGCGGAGAATCCTTCCGAAGCTGCTGTTTTGTTGTCCTGGAAGTCATTTCGGAGTCGAAGCGTCACTGTTTTCGGCGTTTTCTGATTAAAAAGGGGGTAATTCTACTGTTACAATGAAATAAGTTCGGGAGCTGGAGAAAACGTGTCTACTCCTCACCCACCATTACCGGAAGTCCGATAAAAAGTTTCTTATACATTTTTCTCTTAGTGTTGAAATGAGATCATTGTTTTGAGAAAGAAACTAAATTGCTTTCTTCCAAATGAAAATGTGATATTTATTATTACTATTATTAACAACCTGACCATATTCCATATGAAATATGAATTCAAACCTTTTTTGGGGGAAAATCTTTGATTTACACAAAGCATTTTAATATTTATTGATTAAATGTGTCTACTTCTACAGCTTGATGATCGCGTGTGTGTGTGTGTGTGTGTGTGTGTGTGTGTGTGTGTGTGTGTGTGTGTGTGTGTGTGTGTGTGTGTGGACGAGCACGTCTTTTTTTTTTTTTTTTGTGGCGAGCACGTCTGACCCTGAGGGGACGTCCCAAAGCCTCTGGAATGAAAATCATTCAATAGCTCTTGATGTGATTACATGTCGGGGGAAATATTACAGA
Source organism: Blennius ocellaris (assembly GCF_963422515.1). Lineage (NCBI taxonomy): Eukaryota > Metazoa > Chordata > Actinopteri > Blenniiformes > Blenniidae > Blennius > Blennius ocellaris. Next base: position 5,376,214 of record NC_137654.1, read on the forward strand.
TAGACCTGGTTGTTATCTTTGAGGTTTTAGTAGTTGTGTGTGAAACAAATATTACTCTACAAAGTTTAGTCACATTGGATTAAGTGTCAAATCCAATGTGTTAAAAAAAATGTCCTCCACCCGACCAGGGACAATATCTGAGAAGTAGAAAATGGCTGCTGCCGACTGATACCCCCTAAATACTCCCACTATTATATGTACTTTGACTTTAAAAGCTCCCAAATTGTTAAAGCGTCGTTTAAAAAGTGTAATCTATTAATCACAGAATCAAACTCATCCTCAAAACAGCCTTTTTCGTCAAGGATTATTTGAAGCAATAGTCATCAAAAGTATTTTGAGTAAGAAGGAATTTTATTTACAAAAAGATAGAAACAAGAGTCATTCCTCAACTTTGGGGCGAACACAACAACAAAAGGTCTTCCGGATGGTCTTGAAGACCCTGCCCATCGTCTTTCTGAACCGCTTCAGGCGACTCGTGGAGGTGGAGACCATCGGGACCTCGTCTGCTCCACCCTCCTCAGGTAAACCAGAAGCTTCGTCCTCCACATCGACACTCTGTTCCGTGACTGGAATCACTGAAACCACGGCGACGGCCATGAAGGGCCCAGAGAACTCTGAGAAGCCGGAGTCCCAGTCCTGGGAGTCTGATTCCTCCGGTGCAGCGTCATTTGTCTGGTCCTGGAAGAGGCCTTCGAGGGGCTCCTGGTCCCAAGGCTCCTGGTCCCAAAGCTCCTGGTCCCAAAGCTCCTGGTCTAGAGGCTTCTGGTCCCAAGGTTCCTGGTCCGAAGGCTCCTGGTCTAGGAGCTCCTGGTCCCAAGGCTCCTGGTCTAGAGACTCCTGGTCTAGAGGCTCCTGGTCCCAAAGGTCCTGGTCCCAAGGTTCCTGGTCTAGAGGCTCCTGGTCCCAAGGTTCCTGCTCCGAATGCTCCTGGTCTAAGAGCTCCTGGTCTAGAGGCTCCTGGTCCCAAGGTTCCTGGTCCCAAGGTTCCTGGTCTAGGAGCTCCTGGTCCCAAGGCTCCTGGTCTAGGAGCTCCTGGTCCGAAGGCTCCTGGTCTAGGAGCTCCTGGTCCGAAGGCTCCTGGTCCCAAGGCTCCTGGTCTAGAGGCTCCTGGTCCCAAGGCTCCTGGTCTAGAGGCTCCTGGTCCGAAGACTCCTGGTCCCAAGGCTCCTGGTCTAGGAGCTCCTGGTCTAGAGGCTCCTGGTCTAGGAGCTCCTGGTCCGAAGACTCCTGGTCCCAAGGCTCCTGGTCTAGGAGCTCCTGGTCTAGAGGCTCCTGGTCTAGAGGCTCCTGGTTGACAGGGTCGTGGCTGAGGTGGTACTTGCTGAGCAAGGCCCGGGTGATGAAGGGGTGGTTCAGCGCTTCCTGGGGGGTCAGTCTCTGTTCTGGGTCCACATCTAGCAGCCCCTTGAGAAAGTCCACCAGCTCTGATCTTTCCTCCCACTCAATGTCGTCCAGGACCGGATAAATCTGCATTGACAAACAAAGTCCGGTTAGCGGGTCGGCTCGGAGAAAGGGTCACGAAGCCAAGTTGCCCGTTTACACGGCGGCGCTGCCCGGAGCCACTGGAAATGCAACTTTACCAGAACAAAAAAGGCTCCGACTCCACCGTCGTGTTGACGGACGAATAAACAAAGCAGCAAACAAGGTTTGTTCAACTTTGAAACAAGAGCATCAATGCTTCGTTGAAACTTTTTTTCTTTTTAGATATTAATCATAGAAAGGAGATCCACTGTTAAACTGTGTTGCTGCAAAACAAACAAAAAACATGTGAAAAGTTTAATGTATAAACATAAATAGCCCGGCTAAATGAACCACCTTCATATTTGCTGAATTCATTAATTACTGCAATTTCCCAAACTACTGAGCGCACCTGAATATAAGCACACCCACCGAATTAAAAAAAAAAGAAGAAAGAAAGATGGGAGTTACGCGATGCACCTGAACGCATCACCCATGTATCTGCGATCAGTTAAAACACATAAATCAGCTGCGTCATTTGAACAGCTCAGTATTTCTTCCAGACACCAAGTTACATGAAGGTTGCATGTGTGACATTTAGTGAGCTTTAACCTGAAGGAAAAACTGACAAGATTTACAAATGAAAGTGTAAAACTTGTTTGATGTTTGAGTGTATTTCCTTGTTTTGTGACGCCTTGTTAAATTGCATGTGAGGAAGTGAAGAAGACAGAAGCAGTGAGAGAGTCGATCAGCCGTCAGAGAGAGTACCGACCTCCATCAGTTCATCCAGGCCGCCGGGAAGGTCGAAACAAGGGTCTTCCTCTCCTGCTGGCTCGCCGTTCACCTCAGAGAATTCTTCCGGTGTCTGCAGGAACACAAATATCACAACTGTTAGAGAAATGTTCCCGGCAAGGTTATTTGACCAAGTCCAACCATAGAGAGTTACTTTACCATGAGCCGCCATCTTGAGCCGTCCACGTCGCCCTCCTCCTCCGTGAAGAAGCGCCATGTGTAACCCCCCTCTGACAGCAGGTGGTCCGGTGGCTGGCCCACGGTCTGGACAATACTCCTCATCTGCAGGCAGAATCAGACACATTAGCAGAGGTTCTTACACCTTCTACTGGAAACATGTAGGAAACAGGCAGACCTACCATCTGATATTCGGAGTTGGTGGGGAAGGGGTTGCCGCAGAGGTAGAGGAAGGCCAGGACGCAGCCCACCCCCCACACATCCACCGCCTCGTTGTACTGGAGGCCGAGACTGACCTCCGGCGCTCTGAGGAGGAAACACAGGAGAGTTGAACACCTGACCAACATGGAGCCTGGTCGTGTGGATGAAAACCGGGACATGAACATACCTATATCCAATCGGTTGAAGTAACATGCCGGGAAAGATTTCGCAGGCTGGAACCGCCAGTCCAAAATCTACCAGCTTCACTTTCATCGGCCTCTCCTCTGCATTCACCAGCATGATGTTATCTGGCTTGATGTCGCCGTGCAGGATAGCCAGGCCCTGGAGATCGTCGAGGGCTATCAGGAGCTGCAAGGCAAAGCGTGAGAGGACGGGTCGGTGAGGACGCACTCACAGTTTCCTCTTACCGATCGGACAAAGAGATTATTGGAGCCAATTAGACAAACCTGCACCGCGATGTCACGAATGTCGATGAGACACATGGGCGCGGCTTCTTGGACCATTAGATTAAATAGGTCGATGTCCAGTTTTTCAAATACCAGACACGTGCGGCCCATGTACTCAAAGTGTTCTATGAACTTGACCAGGTGGTTCTCATCTGCATCTACCACGCTGACTGCCTTCAACATGGAGAGCTGGAGGGAACAAAGAGGAAGACGTGGTCAGGGTCCTCGAACAAACTCTTGACGGTGAAGAATGATTGTGAATATAGAAATATCAGAGGTGTAAATATTTACCTCATGCTCTGTGTCCTCCTTATTACCACTTTTCATGATTTTGATCGCCACTTTTTCGTGGCTGTCAACGTTCCAGCACTCGAGCACCTTTCCATAGCTGCCCTCGCCGAGGACCTTCGTTATTACATAGCTGTTGGAGGCTCCGATAATGGTCTCTCCTGCCTCAAGGCTGAATTTACGATGGCCTGGAGAAGAGAGATTGTTTAGTGTGTGTGTGTGCGTTTGCTTGTCTGTGTGTGTGTGTGTGTGTGTGTGTGTGTGTGTGTGTGTGTGTGTGTGTGTGTGTGTGTGTGTGTGTGTGTGTGTGTGTGTGTGTGTGTGTGTGTGTGTGTGTGTGTGTGTGTGTGTGTGTGTGTGTGTGTGTGTGCATGAACAGGATGGAAGGAAACTTCTGGGTTGATGAAAACACGTTTGAACACAGGTGCTCAATTAATAATGTCAATGAAACTTAAATACTGAGGTGAAGATATACGGGGCCTTTCCTCTCGTGACACGTTCAGGAGCTTTAGAATGTTTGTTTTTTTTTCTCCAGCAATTAAGAGTTGATTTCAGGAAGATGAACTTCCATTAAGGTCTGTGGATTTTGCTTAAGAGTAATATATTTCCTTTTTTCATTTTTCATTGGAAGTGACAAACAGTGTTGGCCATTATACACATATTTTAGAGGCTCTGAGAAACATATCTGCTATATTTCGGCCATCTTTTCTGAAACTCGAAACGTCCAAATGATGGCTAGACGGCTCCCTGCCTAAGACCATGATCTGAAGTTTAGATGTACGAAGTGTAGTGAACGGCAACAGGAGCATATCATGTATATTTGAAATGAATAGTGATAAAACTGTGAAAAAAATGCTGAAAATCAATTCTTAGTGTGTTGTAGAAACTAAAACAAAACAGGGAAAGTTTGAACATCGAATGAATCAAACTAAAGCTGCTGAGTGAGCAGATTTTCTGAAGTTATTTGATTTTACATTAAATGAATCCAGCAGTATTTTCCTTCAAATGATCTGTTCAGTCAGAGCTGCTGTGTTCCCAATTTACATTGATCCATCCAGAATGTTTTCACAACTTCTCTATTTCGTGTGAGGGCGTTGCTCACCTGAAGCGACCGAAGGGTTGGAGTGATGCACGGAAGACATTTTTCCTCCCTTCGTTTTGCTCTCGATTGTCTCAAAAGTTGAATACTCTTCTCTCGCTCGTGTGCTGAAAGCCGGTGCTCGTCTGCAAATACTCTCCTGACCTGTGGGATCTGAAGTGTGCAGCTTTGGAGACTGTGAGCACTTTATAGGTTCAATTCTGGCTTTGATCTCCCTTGATCTCCTTTGATCTCCTTTAATCACCTTTGCTCCCCTTTGAGGTGCCACTCCCATCTATTTTGCATAACAGTCATCTCATCAACAATCTCCATGTTTTGATATTGGAAAATACATAAATAAATATAAACAAAATTTTGCAAACAATTTATGTACAGTGGATTTTTGGGGGTTTTGTTCCAAAAGCATTAAGCAAATCAAAACATAGACATATCTTTAACCAAAATGGCACTTTCTTTATATTTCTTCATCCTTTTCTCTCCCATTTACTACTGATGATAAAACATTATGTCTGCATACCAATATAGCATGCAGACCCCTGTTTACGTTATCATGTCCACACACTCATATGCACTGTGGGACAGGGTGCACAGTTGCTGTGTGTGTGTGTGTGTGTGTGTGTGTGTGTGTGTGTTCAACATGACTGATACATCCACCCGATACTTCTTCACCGAGAAGCAGGCTGGTGACGATTCCAGATGGCGGCTGATGGTAAAGGAACTTTTCTGGTTGATCTTGGTTTAATCATCCGACTTGAACATTTCTATAACAGTGGTGATAATTCTGTTCCTGCAGACACATTTGGAATACCTGGTGGCCAACAATGCGACGCTAAAAGGGGAGAACGAGTTTTTGCAGCTGCACAGCCTGGATGATCTAGTTGAGGTAGGCGCTCTCTGACTGCTTCCATCTTCTTCACTTTGTCACTTCGATTTTAACAAGGCGCCTTCATTACTGACTGTAATTTATAAATTCTATAAATTTTTTTAATGGTTTGACACATACAACCTTCATTTTGTTTCTCTTTCTGGTTGTTTTGTTTGTCCTAGTGGTTGATTTTAAACCCTTATGTCTGATTTATGTTTCTTCTTGGTCTTGTTCTCGGTCTCTTTGTGTGTTTTTTTTTTTTTACTTTATAATAGATGCTAAATGTGTCATTGTCTTGTTTATGTCACTTTGTGCTAATTTAATGTTTGTCATTTTTGCTGTGGTAAACAGGGCCTCAGTGTTATTGCTTCTCAATCTGTTTTTGTTTTTCTTGGAAGGGGGGGGGGGGGGGGGGGGGGTCGGGGGTGGGGGGGTAAGGGTTGCAGCTCTTTACATTAGTTTTTTTTCGCTACTTTGTAATTCATTTGCTTCACTTTGAAGTTGTTTTGTTTTTTTCTTTGCAGCTTGTTCATCCAACCTGGTGTCTGGAAATCTCTCACTTTTATGAAGAGCCTGCAGCTCGTGGATTTAGTCTGTTTTGTTGTTGCTCTCTGGCTCTCTCTTTTCTTCTCTTTTTATAATCTAACCGAACAGCAGCAAGTCTCCTCTTCTGAGTCTGATTTTTCCTGTTAAACGGGAACCTCTACTTGATTATGTGCCATTGTTGGAGTAAAACAGCCTTGAAATGACCGCGTATTAATAACATTCTAATCGAATTAGATTGAAGACAGTGTACTTCTGCAGCTCGACCACTAGAGGGCCCCCTCTTCTCTCTGTATACAAACTCAACTATATCCGTCTGAAGATTGCCCACCGATTTCTCCGTGTTGTTTTTAATTAAAAGGGTATTACTCGGAGGAGACAGAGTGTGCAGTATGTATTTCTACCACTGCAGTACACACTTCTCCATTGTTAACAGGGCCTCAGTGTTATTGCTTCTCCATTGACCTGGGTGACAGATAACAGCGATAGAATTATAAATGGAGAAGCTGGAACTGGAGACAATTAGCTCAGCTTGTTGTGGCTTCAGGAAGCACAAAAGATGAACATTCCTTCACAGCAGAAACACATGAAGTTAACACTTTTGTTTCTGTTCAAAGATGCCCAGCAGGGAAGGGAAACACAAACATTATGGAAAAGACACGTAAAACAGCTGCAGAAATAAAGAAAAACGGCTGCAGGACAGGACAAAGCGACACAGTGACATGATAACACAAACAGAAAATAACTGTTTAGAGAAATAAAACAAGAACAACTGAAAGCGAGTGAGTTCGACATTCCTGGACAAAATGTTCATGGACTGTTGGAGAGAAAGAACCAAAGAACCTGTGGATATTCAGGGAGAACGGGCAGTTTCTTCACAGAAAGATATCAAACAGGTTGGAACCAGGAACGCTCAAACCCACAGAAAAACATTTCTTTCACAAAGAGTCACACAAATACATAATTAAGACATTTGAGGGTTTTTTTTCCCATCTATCTGTTTGAGAACAAACATGTATGGTCCTGAAAATCAGCTCAACCACAAGTTTACAACAATTTATACAAACAATACAAAATACAGTTTTTTAGTCATTGATCCTGCTGTTTTTCTGTACAAACAGTGTTTATACATAAGAATACAGCATAACGTTGAGCAAACTACCACAAAATACAACAACTACAGCAGAAATGAAAGTGAGCACATTATGATACACAACAACCATAAATACACATGAAACGGATGTAGAAATACAAACAGGGATGAAACATTGAATGAATACAAAGACATATTGAAAATACATGAAACAACAAGACACCCACAGGAGAATAAAGGGGGAATCATTTCCTGAAACATCTCCCTCTCCCATGTTTCCCCTCTAGCGTGTGTGTGTGTGTGTGTGTGTGTGTGTGTGTGTGTGTGTGTGTGTGTGTGTGTGTGTGTGTGTGTGTGTGTGTGTGTGTGTGTGTGTGTGTGTGTGTGTGTGTGTGTGTGTGTGTGTGTGTGTGTGTGTGTGTGGTGGATGGAGTCTGCAGGACCAACTCCTTGGCTGAGCAGCAGATGCTGGTGCTTCATTCATTGATTCATGGCCGGATCGTCCATTGACCTCATGTGGTTTCACCGGTGAGGATCTTTATGAGGAGGATTCACTGATCCTCATCCAGCTCTTCACGCCTTCAACTCGCCATCCCTTTGAACCCACTCTTCTCCATTCTCCACTCATCCACCCTCCCTCATCATTTTCCTATAGAACTACAGTTAAAAGAAACTTTTGTTTTACCGACCTCATCTCTGGGTCAGTTCTTTGTTCCAAATGGCAGAAAAACTCCATCAATATCATAATTCATATTATAATTATTTTCAATAAAGAAAGTAATGAATGTAATAATTAAACCAGCTACTAAGGTAATGAAATAGTTGTGTAAGTTCCCCCACCATAACTGACCATTAATATGTATCTCAATAAATAACGTACCATTTAGTAAACATTTACTTGAGCAAAGTGAAGAAACCCAGCAAACCTTCCAGGAACTGTGGTCTTACTTATGGATCAATTCTTTATTGGCTGCTACAAACCACAAAAGACAAGAAGTGGAATCTGACGATCATGAAGCAACAGAGAAAACCTCGTCAGTGTTCCAGGAACAAGCATTGTGTTTCAGTTAAGATGTACACACACACACACACACACACACACACACACACACACACACACACACACACACACACACACACACACACACACACACACACACACACACACACACACACACACACACACACACACACACACACACTACAGTGGTCAGAGCGAACGGTGGGAGTTTTACATTTTTTTTAGATGTTGTGATGTTTTAAGAAGAAACAAGGATAAAAAAGAAACAAATGGAAGGAAAATCAATTAGAACTTTATTGTTTAGTAGGAACAATACTGTACAATGGATGTGACAGATTTGGCAGTTGTAAACAATATGTACAACCGAGGGCTATATACTATATCATTCTTCTAATATGTACATGTGCAATATACTGTATACCTGTCCCACCACACATGACTTCTGTTGCACAGAAGAAGAAAGAAAACAGTCAAACAGTTCATTTTCAATCTGAGTCATTTTGTGGTAAAAAAATGATCAGAGTTCAATTTATTACTCTAAAGTCTTCTTCCTACAGGGCAGAAGTCAGGAGCACATACCAAGTGAACCAACTGCTCTGGTTTAAACAATGTCTGATATAAACAAACAAACAAACGAATGAATGAATGAATGAATGAATGAATGGTTTATGCTTTTCTTGATCTTTTCTCTGAAAACATGTCCCTTTGCAGGCAGTACATAAACGGGGCTAAAGCTTCGGACTCTATTATTACCTGAGATTGTTATTAGAACTTGAAGCATAAATGTGTTAAACCTACACAAATCAATTTCCTCACACACATTTTTCATTTCTAATGCTTTTATCACTGTACCCAATAGAAGTATTGTCAGCAGCCTTTAACATCCTCCTATACAGTCTATATCTATTTTCTCCAAGAAGAGGCCCTGGAGCCCCACCAGTGGATGATTTCACTCAATTCCCTCAAGATGCTGGATCACTCGGGCAAACCAATCGGAAGACCTCCCAAATCTATTTGACAGCCAGGTCTCACACTGATGGATGGGAGATTTAGCAGGCTTTACCGGGGACACCCTCCTAATGAAGACGTCCCTGGACTGAGTCTGCTGGGACGGATCCTGTGGAGGGAACATTGATCAAAATGGGCAGACTGGAGGGAAAACCAAACGAGAGGAGAATTGAGGAATTCAATCGCTTGAGTCAGTCCGAGGATTTTACACAGCTGGTACAATATCTGTGTGTGTGTGTGTGTGTGTGTGTGTGTGTGTGTGTGTGTGTGTGTGTGTGTGTGTGTGTGTGTGTGTGAGAGCCGTCTCTCCCATTGCTCTGTTGTTGTGTGGGTAAATGTGTGTGTGTGTGTAGAGAGGAGGTTATCCCTAAACTTATTAGAGCAGGTGCAGTGCATTGAAAATCCATTCAGTGTTGCTGTCACAGCGATTCTCTTCCATTGAATTAAGAGGGTCAATCCTACAAATCAAGAGATTACGCTGCAGGGAGATAAAGGACTTTGGTGTACATACAACACACACACACACACACACACACACACACACACACACACACACACACACACACACACACACACACACACACACACACACACACACACACACACACACACACACACACAGGCTATCACATCGGCTACCTAATGTGTTTCTTTCTCTCCTTGAGCCACCGAAGTATGTTCGATCAATCACATTGTTTTAGCTGCTTATATGCACAAATACAAATCCTAAATTTAAAAAAGTAGTAATGGAAGAAAATGTTAAAACTAACTGCATTGTGTTATGCACGCACGCACGCACGCACACACGCACACACACACACGCACACACACACGCACACACACACAGTAAACCCTTTCTTGCGTGACCACACAACACTCTGGCAAGCAGACAGGCGTTTGCGATTGTGCTGAGTAGAACGATCTTGAGTTTGGGACCCTGGCATTTATCACGTACTCACACACACACACACACACACACACACACACACACACACACACACACACACACACACACACACACACACACACACACACACACACACACACACACACACACTGCGGTAGCCCTGCGGCTCGGTCGCTTTAATTATGAGGAGGGAATCTAATCAATAGCAAAATAGGGCTAATCCTATTTCATCCCTTCATATTCATTTATGCTGGTGTCAGATTTAAGCTACCAAGCACCAAGATTCTCATCTCAGGCTTTTCTGCATAATGCTGCTGGCATGCTCCTTCACAAGGATCTTTTTTTTCTTCTTCACTGATGTGCAATTGGTTTCTGGTGGCAGATACTTCAGGAAATATATCCCAAACTGGGTTTGAGCACGAGCTGAAAGAAAAGGCTGCTTATTGGCAAGATTGACAAGATGCAGTGAACACACATCAAAACAGCCACGGAAGTAGTTAAAAAAACTGTAATTGAGGCATGTCTATTGTGCTATTTTAATTAATTTTTGGTTTCACCACCAAATCATAAGTATGTTATTGCTTTATCAACTGTGATTTTCAAGAATCTGAAACATTTCAGAGTCAGAATTTATTGAATAAACCAACCAAATTTAAACTAGATTGAAGGCAATATAACAAATACTTTAATTGTACTCAATCATAAGAGTTTAGTAGCTCAGAGTAGAATGTAGAAAGGATTCTTCTACTCAAGTTGTTTTTTGAAGAAATTCGACTCTTGATAAGACTGAATGCTGCATAGATCATACCAAGAGACAACTGGAAGTTTACACAATCAAATATACAAAATAAAAAGTGTCAGGCTGAATTGAGATACTTCGATAGCAGCAAACACATATGGCCAGAGAAGTTTTCTCAAAAATCATTAAAAACCTGGGAAGATCATTAGTTTTATGGGCACATAATATAAAGCAGGAATGTTCCATTGAAAGAATAAACTTTATGACAAAGCGAAGTGAAAAAAAAATGTGCATAATATTTCTAAATCTATGCATATGACGTGTGACACGTGGCTCTTCAGCCTCTCTGTGAACTTTTCAGAACAAACATTTTAATGTATGTTTATTCTATTTATGCCTGAAAAGGGCTAATAGAATTGTTAAAACAGGGGAAAAACAGCTAAAACCACAAGAAATGGGGAAAAACCCCAAAGCAAAACTCTGCTAATAGAACTTTCTGACTAGGAGTTCTAAATGAAAAAAAAGTATAAAGATGGGTTTAAGAGCACAAAAAACTACTTCAAACGTGGCCAAAAGGGTTAAAACAGCTGATTTGTTAAAATTGTCTACAAATTGCTGAAAAAGATTAAAAAGATATCTCCTTTGGTCATAAAGGTTGCAGAGCCCTGGGGTACATTGTGCTTTGAGAAACAAAGAAATGTACTCGAGTAGCATAACACATGTGTTACTTCCATTTGGGCCAAGAATTAAAATGATGGGACACACCCAAACACACTAATGCAGTTTGCACCCTGATGATGAGGTGGGATCTCCAGGCACAATATAATTATTCACTTTGAGAAGGCCGCTTGCTTTTTTCCAAGAAGTCGACTTGATCTTATTTTGTGCTTCTGTTAAGCAACTCTAACCCTTTCTCGTTTCCACTTCTTCTTGTATGTGTAATTTGTGGTCGGCAGTTGCATCATCGTCAGTCCATTTGTAGAACAAAATCTTTCTTGAGGTGCCCACTTCATGTAACTTCATTTATTCTCATTGTCTCTCTGTTGCCCAATTTCAGGAGTCACCTTTTTTTATATATATATATTTTATTGTTATATTTTACACAGTTTCACACATACAAATAGGGATTTTGACTCGTGCATGAAAAATGTGAAAACTGTCAAAAAATGGACATCCAAAAAAGCTTGGCGCTCATCATGCTATGGTCCAACACATCGCCACGGCAACTTCCTCTGCACATTTTAACCAAGGATGGCTCGACTACAACGAGATCCCACTGATACCATTATAGGGCTTTTCCACCAGAAAGAAGCAGGTTCTAGTTCAGGGCCGGGTCTTAAATGAGCACCGCCAACAAACTGATTCTCTTTCCTCCGTTAACGGAGCCAAGCGAGAGCCACGTCATTGCGTCACTCCAAAATGTGACACGTCACTGATTTCACCGATCAGCGCTGACGGCACTCATAGAAGAACGAGGAGACGGACTGTATTCATCTGTTTGGTCCAGGTCGCTCCATCTAGTCTGGCCTGAACCTTGGATTCAGACCTAAGAGAAAGAAAACAGTCTCCTCATCGCTCTGTTGGTGCTCTTTCACGCCGTCTCTGTCCAGAGCCTCGGAGTGGCCAGAGAGAAAGACATTTAAATAATGTATGAATGAGCTCTCGGCTTATTTGTCAACATTTGGGCATTACATAGTGCATTTCTGATTGTTTCACTTCATTTCTGGACTTTTCTGGATCAAAAGCTTCAACATCAAGAGGAATGGAGGTGTAGAATGATAGAACGCAGCTCTACAGCCGTTTATAATGGAAACCTACGGAAACACACACTGATTAAAATTCTCTTTCACATGAAGCCATTAAAAGGCTAATTTTATGGTTAAAAACTCCAAGCTTTCATTTACAGTAAAATGTAGTTTGTTTTAAGTTGCTGATGAACCAAAAGTATTGCTTCATTATACATATCTGTGGGTTACAAAATAATATTGGAGTGTCTCGTAGCGGAGCGCAACACAGCCTCACACTGCATTGTGCAGCGGCTGCTTCGCCTCAGCCTGCAGTCAGAACGCCAAACAAGACATGGAGGTGAAGTTAGTCACAATGATGTTACGATGAAAAGCGTGAATACAATGGAAAACTACTTCTAAGTTCTATATGTCACACAGCTGAGAGCGCAGTGGAGGAGCTCTGCACCTCGAGAGCCGCGGCAAAGCGAGCAAGGATTAAATGATCTTGTTCCCTCGAATTATTAAATTCAGGGAACGACTTATTACATCGTTCCCACGCTTTATTTGTATTTTTTTTTTGAGAACCACTCCGGGGCTCCATATTTGTTGTAGTTTTCTCTTTCGCCTGGTGAGTAGCGATCACTCCGCCCCCACCTGATGACGTGTCTGGCTCCAGCCTGGTTCCTTGCTGGCCCAGGAAAGAAGTAGAGCCAGCATAGCACCGGTTGATCTCCTGTTAACAACCACCTTTGGCGGTGGAAAGACAAAGAACTGGTGCTAACTCTGGCCCTGGCTCTGAACGAGCCCCTGGTTCTTTCCGGTGGAAAAGCCCCCTTAGTGAGCCGTGATCTGTGCACATTAATTTGTGCAAAGTTTGTGGATGCAAAATGACAAAGATTTGTCTGCAAAAACAAAATATGTATAGAAATAAACAAACATTTTCTTACAAGTGTTGTTTTAAACACAGCACAAAACAATACATGACCACATTTACATACATACAATATTATTATCTTCTACCTTAAATTGATCATATTCAGAGGGAAAGCAGTTTAACCCTGAGAGTACTAAGTCACATGTAAACCATGTGCATCATTCTCCAGGAGTTGGTTCTTTAGTTTCCCTTTAAATATGGCTTATGTGGCCAATTGTTTTTAGTTGCTTTCCAGCTCATTCCATGAGTTTGGACCTCTGTGTGATTGTGGCTTTTGTTTATGTTCACCAGTATTGACTGAGTCTTGGCAGTCCTTCAAGCAAGGGGTGGGGGGGGCTTCACATCTGCTCTGTGGATCAGACACACCTGAACTACAGCGTGATGCTAGTTTCTCAAAAATAGAATTGCTGTGAATCGCCACTTGTATGTAGGAATTGCAGTAGTGGCTGGTGTAAATCCGTTAAAATCGGAGCTGCTTACTCTTGGTCCATCTGTCATGGTATGTCGTATTTTCTCTTTGGGCCCGTTCACTACTGACGCTTTGGGTGATCCAATCACATGTGCGATCACAAATACGTAATATGTAGATGTCACCAGTGCTCTCCGTGTTCTTGTTTAAGAGAATGCACTGGTCTGAGTTTTACAGCCTTTTAAACTGAGGATAATGTCGGCGCTGGCTGGGTGACTCATATCTCAACCGGGCCATTTGGAGGAAGTGACAATAAAGTAGAAACACAATCTGATCTCAAGTGGTTCGCCTGCATGAAACACACAAATATAAACAGTCAGTCAGAACTCGCTGCAGGTGTGAATGAGCCTATTGTGTGCTTCTTTCCAGTAAGTTTGCCCATTTATTCTTGCTGTTGGTTCCAGTTTGTGTTATTCCTGTCATTGTTCATCTAGGATCACAAAGTCTTGACAGGCCTTCTGGTCAATACACTCCACAGTGCAAACTGTACGGGAGGTAATATCCTGACAAAACTCATGGCCATGCTTTAAAGCAAGAGGTTTTTACAGCATGTTAAAATATGTAATCCACCCACCCAGAAGGTGATGACCTGGTAAAAGTAGTTGATGTTCAAAACAAATGATTGTTTCTTCTCAATCAAGTCAAAAGTAGAATCTCCTGTCCATGTTTGCAAACTGGACACAGGAGAATATTCAAACAATGCCTTTAAAATCATATAACTTTTCTGGAGCTCCTTGAATTGTTGGATTTTCTTGTTGTCAGTTTGCAGTGGATGATCATTTTACCGACTGATTCTGCCAGTAAAGACCACGAGGTCACCGTGGCTCTATTTGGTGAAGCAAGTGTGGCGTCACTTGATATAATAAGTTGATGCACATTTCATGAAAACAGTTAATTTTATACATAAATAAATAAATAAATAAATATATATATACAGGTATATATATATATATATATATATAATTAACTGTTTTCATGAAATGTGCATCAACTTATTATTTCAAAGGAATATTGGGAAGCGAAACAATGAACACCAAAAAAGTTGATTCCAATTAAAGTACTTTTTCCACAATTATGTATATTTTGAAGGCAGATGCTTGACGATGGAGCATTGTAAGAAAATGGTAGTGACGACCAAATGAAGCTTCAATAAAGCTTCATGAACCACTGTCTTTATCTCCTGAAGCCACTAGATGGAACTGTCTGTTCAACGAATGTTTGAAAACACTTCATTGCCAGTCTTTCAGACTGGATCTGCAAACCAAGAGCGCCATCTGGTGGAGTCAGGAAATATAGAGAGTGGTTCATGAAGCTTTATTGGAGCTTCATTTGGCCGTCACTAGAAAATGGGCTCATGGGCAGCAGTACAAGCCCGCTGTATCACACCCCCCTTCATTGTCCTGCACTCGGTTCACTCTGCAGTTGAACTCAATTAAAGAATTCAGTCTCTTCCAGGCGGCAGCATCTCAAAGGACCAGAGCGTCCGTCCGCCTCAGTGCCAGCTCGTTTCCCACAATGCTCCTGCAGCTCCATGTCTGATGCGGTCCAATGTTTCAATTTAATAGACGAGGCACTGAACCCGCCATTGTCATGAAATACAGTGCTCAGCTGTCAACATGAATATTTTCAATCTCAAACAGCTTTGTCTGTCATGTCTGCAGGTTTTTACTAAGGTATTGAACGTTGTCATCATGACAGCCTGGGTGCTAACTATAGTGGGAGTAATGCTTATTTAAAGAGCTCATTTATTCGTCTTTTCACTCATTGTGTTTGTCTAGCGAATGTGAGCATTTGTAAAAGTGTTGACAGCTGCACCCTTGTTATGGGTTTAATTATTATACTTGCTTTTCAGTTGTCAGGTAACATAGCTGAGTAATATTTGTGTTTGCTCTCACAAGTTATTCTGAAAACATAAACCAAATAGGTTTCCAGGTGTCATTAGACAGTCAGCAGAGGTGGTCTACAGTAGAAGATCTTTTCATTGGATGTTGCCACTTCTTTACTCTAAACTCACAATGAAGCTCCACACCATTTACTGCAGCAGAAAATGTGCTCATTCTGGTTGAATGACAGATGATTTCAAAATAAATCATATTTGCCATATAGATAATATTGACACATGCTATTTTGCTAATGATTTCACTGTACAAATCTACACACTGCTCTTTTATCACATTTTCATCATTCATACAGGCTCATTGAATAAGAAGGTTGTGATATAAAAATAAGGTTGATTTTCAGAGGTGACATGAAGAACCACTATTACACTATTGTGTGTTTCCACCACACAAAAAGTGCAGGGAAGGAAAGGAGCCTTGCGTAGCGGTACAGCAAAGCGTACCCGGAGCACAATCTGGTGCGTTTCCACTGCAGAAAGTAGGCGGGGCTTAGAGCTCCGCAGATTTGACGTTATAACAGTAACCTCAGCCAGGCGGCATATCTGGACCTTAAGACTAGGGGGGGTGGATAAAATTAGAATTTGCATGTAACAGGTTTAAATTGACCTTATTTATATACAAATCACATATATAATATCATTTTTTGATTTTCAGGTTGCTACTGCCTGCTACTGGCCATATAAGGAAAACCGCGTTTTGGGCGAATTTCTCGAATTTTGCCACTTTTGACAAGTTTTGTGATTTAATGGCTCAACAGTAACGTATCATATATGACATTCACACATTTGTCATGCTAATCAATGTTTTATTTGTTTATTTTAGGTAGTCTGAGACAAGATGGCTGCCAGTAGTACCTCCACTATTGGTCTTAGAAGCCAGGCTGCTTCAGACACGGACAATGAGCAAGCCAAGACAAAGAGAATGCGCGAGGAGGTGACTTATGCCAGGGACACATCCGTTTCGCTTCCCAGAAGTAGCCAAGTTTTCAGAATATTTGCCACTGTGGGACGAAAGAGAACAATGCTAACACCAGAACAATTTGGCAACAACCTCAAGATAGTTTTGGGGAAAACAACTGACAGATCCACTGTTACCTTGACAGAATTCCGTGCCGCGATGGAAAGACTGTCTGTTCAGCCATTATAATCATTAATAATGTGCATGCTATTGATTTTTTTTTGGTGTGTTCTAGTATAAACCATACCTTTTAGTTCATAAATAAACAAAATAAAACAAGTAATCACTATATTTGTACACAATGTTGAGACAGTCATTGTCCATTATCATATATAGCTGAAAAAAGCGTGCAAAAGTGTGATATACGCAGTACATCAAAACATGCCAGTAGCAGGCAGTAGCAGAACCAAAATTGAAAATGCAGGTTACTTGTGTGTTTTATATATAAATAAGGTCAAAATAAACCTGTTACACAAAGGTTTTGGGAAAAAAGGTCATTTATCCACCCCCCCTATTAAGACCTGTTGTTGTTTGCATCCTCCACTTTGTACTAGTTGTTTTGTTAACTTTTATTTTTTGCAGCCACAGAGCTGAAGCTGTAACTTTCAAAACAACCAGTGCAAAGCTGACCATGTTCACAGCAGAGGATTCATACAGCATATTAAAATATTGAGGGCGTGTAGTAAATCACTGACCAATCAGCAGACGGCTCCTCACACTAAAGCGACCGTCTTTGGAGCGGTTGTTTCCGGAAAATCACAAATTGTTGCGGTGGAAACCCGAACCTAATGGACTATACCTGTCCATTCCCACACTTTTTGTGCGGTGGAAACGGGGCTTTAGGTTGACCAGTCATTTGTCTAAAAGCAAGTTCACTTGTTTCTGTGGAGCTCAAAATGACTGAGTCCTCACCAACACGCTGCCTCAGATTGTGTTGTGTTATGTTTGGCACTGCATGAACACAATTGAGTTGGTAGCAGACGTGACTGACAGGTTGAACTGTGACAGTCCGGGCGACGTAGGAGTGACAAAGAAAATTCTACAATCTGCAGGCTGAGGAGAGAGTCACCTGGACCACGGCCAAAAAGCCAGACTCTAAAGTGTTTCCAAGTTTAGAACCTGGATGCTCATTCTTCTCCCTCCAGAGCACTGAGGTTCTCCTCTGGTTCATTTCCCTGTCATCACATAAACACACATATGCATGGCCTCCTCCTCTCCACCTATAAACTGAGCTTTAAGTACAGTAAAACTAAACTCCCCACAAGGTACAGCACTTCTCCCTTGGAATATTTTCACTATGAATCCTCCAGAGTTTGTGCGTTTCCATTTATTACAAACCATAACCTGCAGTTTTTGCTATCATCTCCAGGAGCTAAATGAAGGCCCAGAAAGTATCAACTCCAAAAAGTACGAGGTGAATTTACCTTTGCTCACCTGTATCATTTACAGGAGTGCGAATTGCCAAAACATACTGTTTAACGCAAAGCCTAGGAAGTCACACATTGATTGTTTACATGTGTTTGTTCGAAACAGGTGTTTTTCTCTTCTAAAGGTCTGATATTAAGAGGCCGCAGAGGAGTGGACAACGTAATGTAATAATGAACAGACATGGACAAACTAATTCCCCTGTGGTGTGTTCTAGTATGGCACCTCCCCTCTGCCGTCTTTGTGCTCGTGACCCGCGGCCATCCAGCAGATCACAGGCAAAGCAGTAGTTGAGGAATTAAAGATAGTGTCAAACCCTTGAGGGCCTTTAAATAGACCACACTCATCACTGACCGTATCTCTACTGGCTCCTTTACACAGTCTGTGACCCTGAGTCTGTAAAATTCAAGCCCACACCCTGGCTACTGTCCACCCACAACCCTCACCACCGCCCTCAGTCCATGAGGTGATGAATGGAGAATATAGGCAGCGAATATGCCATTAAATACCTCTTATTTTATAGTAGAGGTTATTCAACATTTCAGCCAGTGACCCAAATAAGAAAATGATGGTCTCGCCTCAGGTCTCAAGCGTATTAAAATATATTGGTTTCCATGACATCCAGGGACCCACTGCCCGCTATAGGCCTGTGACCTGTTTTGGTTCCTGATGTGAAGTTTCAAAAATTACATATAATGAGGTACTTGGCTATTATTAACTTATACAGTGCATTATAATGCTTTACATTTTTATTGTATTAGTTGATTCGGTCAAAACTAAATGATCCCTTAAAGATGTATCTCAATAGGATTGGTTTTCATTCGTGAGGTGTGAACTGGTGTCGCAAAGCATCTTGTTTAAAAAGAACTGTGTTGATCTTCACAGACAAAATCTGTTATCCTAGAAACAGATTATCCCCCCTCCAGTGATGACCAATGAACCACTGTCTTTATTTTCTAAATCCACTAGATGGCACTGTCTGATCAACAAATGTTTGAAAACACACTTCGTTGCCAGTCTTTCAGACTCGATCTGCAAACCAAGAGCGCCATCTGGTGGAGTCAGGAAATATAGAAAGTGGTTCATGAAGCTTTATTGGAGCTTCATTTGGCCGTCACTACCCCCCTCCACTTGGTGTGTTAACAATTATCACTTGTTGTGTGGTTTCTATTCAGGCTTTGTGTCTCTTCCAGTCTGTTTCTCATCAGATTCTGTCTTGAGATATGTGCTAATATATTCCCTCCGAGAATTACAGATGAGAGATGTTATATTACGTCCTGTTTTTGAGTCCTTGATTTCATTCCAGCGTGACGCCATGACAGGTCTGGAGCCACCTGGTGGGTATATAGAACTTCATGACAACAGCATAAAACACACTGCAGACTCTAGAGATTTGGTGCCTCAGAAGTCAAATCTTACAACCTGACATTTCTATCAGTACATTATAATGAAAGAAAAAAACACCATCAGTAGAAATGGTTTCATCAGACACGTCTGTGAGTGACAAAGTTCGGCTTCAGGCATTACAGGTGGCGACTCACTATTTTACCCTAAGGGCTGCTGGAGGTGATTCTGCTTGCTGTTGAGTGCATTCATTCTATTTAGAGAGAAATTACAACCGGAATTGTTTAATCTCACACAGTCGGTTGGTCACTGTTTGCATCTGATGACTTCTCTCATTTTGAAAGTATTTAATCCTGAACAATTTGATTCTGATCCTGAACAAATTCAACAAAGTGCACCAATGGTCAAAGTACAGCAGTTGTTGTCCACTAAATTCAACAAGGGCACAACACCAGGAATGGTTTCACCAGTTCTCAGTTCTCCATCTCTCAGTTCACCCACTGCTTCAAAAATGATGTAACCTAGCTGACGTTGGTGTTGGACCCTCTTTACTTTGTCTTTTGGTCATTGTTTTGATATAAAAATAAATAGTGGGCATGAGTTGGGATTTGCTATATGATTCACTGATATAATTTCTATTGACCAGGACTTATTAATCTTATTTACTAGCCTCCAGATGGAAAGTTCTTCATTGAACTGACCCATCAGTAGCAGCCGCCCATCAGTAGCAGCTGCACAGCAGGGCACTCAGGGGAAGCGAATGCAGGTCATGTGTCTTGCTCAAGGGCCCACGGTGCATGTTTTTAGAACAATGGATTCCTGAGTGGAGAAAAGAGAAAAACTGCCTTGGCTTTTCTGAGTGGATGGACAAGATGCATGAAAATTGTTTTGGCTTGTGTGGACGGAGCCTCAGGGACAACTGACAATAATGTGATCTGAGCATGTACCCAAGCCAGGGGTCTCGGGACACGGGAGCCCTGAGCTTTCTGCTTGACCACTGCTGCATCGTGTCTGTGCTGCTGGTCGGGGGCTGCTCTGAACGTCTGTTTTTGCGTTGTGTCCACGGTCAGTCCCCACACCGCACCTTCTGCCAAACCACCGGAGTGGCAGAGAGCCTCCCCAACCTCTGCGCCTGAGCAGAAAGCACAGATGTGATGCAAAGACAGACCCTGGCACGGTGCACCAGAGTGCGACCGGCAGAGCGGACGCAATGCAGTGCAGCATCACGTCCGAGGTTTCTGTTCACCACGATGCAGCGGCGCTGACCGTGTTTAAACAGAACGCTGACCGCTGCTGCATCGCGTTTGAACAGAAACCTCACACACGATGCAAAGACAGAAGACAGACCCCATGCGGTGCACCGGAGTGCGACCCGCAGCGCGGAGGTGATGTTGCCAACAGAAACCTCGGACAGGATGCAAAGACAGACCCCGGTCCAGAGCCCCGGTCTCCCCCTACCTCACGTCCGCTCTTTCACAACCAACACAAAAGTTGAGCAGCAAAGAAAAGAAAAAAAAAAACAACTAGTGCAAAGCTGACCATGTTCACAGCAGAGGATTCATACAGCATATTAAAATATTGAGGGCGTGTAGTAAATCACTGACCAATCAGCAGACGGCTCCTCCCACTAAAGCCCCACTAGTTGCCTTTGGAGCGGTTGTTTCCGGAAAATCACAAATTCTTGCGGTGGAAAAAAACAAGCCAGGGGTGTCCAAACTCAGTCCTGGAGGGCCAGTGCCCTGCGGGATTTAGCTCCTCTCAGTTGCAGCACACCTGATTGCAATGAGGGGCTCATTATTGGGCTTTTTCCCAACCTTGGTGATGACATCATCATTAGATTCAGGTATGCTGAAGCAAGGAGCGAACTTAAACCTGCAGGACAGGGTCCCTCCAGGATAGAGTTTGGACACCCCTGACCTAAGCTACAACTATTTTAATATTTCATGTCTTTATTGAACAAACTGTGGCTGGCACAGAAGTCCAATAACAGAACACTGCTCAGGTTCAGATCGGGGAGGCCGTTCCTCCCAATCACCCCCTTCCAAGTCTCGCTGTCATTGCCCACGTGGGCGTTGAAGTCCCCCAGGAGAACAATGGAGTCCCCAGTTGGAGCACTATCCAGCACCCCTCCCAGGGACTCCAAGAAGGTCGGGTACTCTGAACTGCTGTTCGGTCCATAGACCGAGACAACAGTCAGAGACCTGTCCCCTACTTGAAGGCGTAGGGACACGACCCTCTCGTTCACCAAGGTGAACTCCAACACATGGCAGCTGAGCTGTGGGGCAATAAGCAGGCCCACACCAGCCAGCCGCCTCTCACCGCAGGCAACTTCAGAACAGTGGAGTGCCAAGCTAAGTCCAAGCTGTGCATGGAGGTGAGCCTGTCTAGATCTCAACGGTATCTCTCAACCTCTTGCACAAGCTCAGGCTCCTTCCCCCCCAGCGAGGTCACTTTCCATGTCCCTAAAACCAGATTTTGTGTCCGGGGGATCGGGTCGTCGAGGCCCCTGCCATCGACTGCCACTCATTCCAGACTGCACCCGACCCTTACGGTAGCCTCTGTGGGTGGTGGGCTAACAGGAGGAAGAGGAGGAGGGGCTCATGTCATCCCTTCGGACAATGGATGAATATATTATGAAAATATTCACATTCTTTTTTATGGATTTTGAAAGTGTTGAACAAGTTAACACTTCTGAAAAAATAAAATTCCATTGCAAAAAGTGAAATGTCACAAAGCCAAGTCCTGTATTTGCAGCTTTGTGCAGCTTTCATCCAGCATGTTTTTAAAAATATATGGTTAGTGTTGCTTTGTTGAATCTTCTTTATTAAACAGTCAATATATTAGCAACAATGACATTTGTGGGGGGAGGGGGCAAATACAGTAAATGCCTTATATACACTATAAAGTTACTGGACCAGAAAAAATGTTCTTCCAATAAACTAATAAAGCAATACATGAAAACAAGACCATTACCACTAATTCCACACATTTTTAACCTTCAGTTTCCTAAATCAATCACACCAAAGTCGTTATGTTTACAAGCAAACCAGAATTGTAGCCATCAAAGTCTATTTTGTTTTTGCTAACGTACACCTGCCGCTAGGGTTCCTGGGATATCAAAGATGGTGTTGTGACAGCTCAAGCAAAAATATCGACATTTGACCAATTTAGCTCGAAAAAAGCCAGGCGTTCTCAAAAAAAGCATCTTGAAGCCACGAGAACAGTTTTACATGTTGTGAAACTGATTGTTAATCATTTTTCCAGTGCAAATCAAGATCTCGCAAGATTGAGTAAAGAAACAGGATCTGGAATCGGGATTCGTCGAGCGTTTCTTTGACCGCAAGATGTCAACCAACCTGGGCATGTTTTGTGAAATATAAATGCTGAAAATATGTGTAATGACGAATTTCCTTCAGAAGGTCTTGACAACATATTAGAGATGTTCATCAAAAACTACAACTGGAACCTAAATTTGTCATTTTCCAAGTGTGGATTCAGGGAGAGTAACTTCAACAACATGCAGGCCACATTGGACCTTCTGGGAGGCCAGGTTTGGTCCCTGGGTTGTGTGTTTGATACCTCTCTTTAGGTTTTTATATGATCAGTTTTAATAAATGGTTTTCATCTATAATCATGACCATGTTTGAGTTTGCGTTTACTTTATGTCAAACCTTGGTGCTTTTCAAGCAACATGACGTGGTCAACACTGCTCCACAGTGACTTTGAGAATAATGTGCTGGCATCATTAGCTTGGTGCTAATACAGCAGGAGCTGGTGTCCAGCTATTGAGTGGTGCATCATTTATTGGAATTCATGATGGTGATTATTTCAGATTGAAATGGATGTGATCCTGAATTGTTCTGCTCCAAAGCTTGGCATTAAATGAGTAATGAGCCTGCGGACTGGGGGTGGAGCAGGTTGGACAGGCAACCCAGAGATAGAAAGTGCAGAGACACTGGTGCGTTCAATGTGTGCTTTAACTTGGCATGGAAAGGGCTGAAAATTTAGATATTGTTGAGGAAGTTTTCAATCAAAAATGGATTTTTGCACTGGTCTGTACTTCTTGGAAAATAACTAAAGTCCTGGCCACGAAGAAGTGATTCAATTAGGTACAGTTGGATCTGGTTGAACTGCAAAAATTATACATCTTTAGTTATGATTAAAAGAAAAGTAAAATGAAAGAGATACTGTTCACAGTATTTTTCTCACCTCAAAGGTTTCCCGCTTGTTCTTCAAACATGCACATCCATCAATGAGTGAACGTGAGCAGAACAGTGGTTCCGTTCGCCGCCACCGCTGTTCCTGCAGTGTTGTCACAGGCACACTGCGAGGAAGAAGGGAAACAGGGAAAGTAATGGGCACAGATTCTTCAATTTAACTCCCTATCGATTTCTCTTGTCTCCACCTCTCTTGTGTCCCAGTCTGTCTACCGCAACAGAGCTGACAGACGGAGAGGAACTGTGTCTCAGCTGTAGTGGCGAGAGGAAGAGGTTAGTATGTGATGGAAAGTCTGTGTCGGCCTCAGTGCCTGCTTTCAGTCCTCTGCAGGAAACTTCGCATTACGACAACAAGTGAAACTGAACAGAAACCTGGGGAAACAATGCAAATGTCATTTCTTTTCAGTTTTTCTCCTTTTTTCCTTCTCTTTCCTCAGTGAAGAAAATGGGTATTGAGATATGATGCACAGTTTGTAATCATTTTTTATGGATTGATGGCAAAATCCATTACATTTATGTATATTCACAACGTTTTGAACACTGACATGAATTGAGTATTGATCATCATAAAACCATCTGTTAGTGTGTGAGATTCACTGACAGAAGATTCTTGAAGTTTATTGAAAAGCAGGAAGTGTAAGTGGGAGAGCACGAGTCACCATCATCAATGATCTGTGGACAGATGGCTGATTGACCAGCAGGACGGTCATGGACACCTCAGACATCTGATGTGTGTGGAGAGTCACTGCCAACCTGCCGTCAGACAGAACACAAAATTAAACTAACAGTTTCTCTGACAGAAATTTGTCAGACGTCCCAGGTTTAGGTTTTTCAGAGGAACATTCTGTTTCACATCACAGAATATCATCGACCTGGAAAAGAGTTTATCCCGGATTTGGACATTTATTTGAAATACAAAAAAGTCTCTGGAGACTTCAAAAACATATTACTTATACTAATACATGATCATTATGCAGATGATACACAAATCTATTTATCGATGAAACCAGATAATATTGATCAACCTCTCGACCTAGAAGCTTATTTTTAAGACAGGGGTCTCAAGCGCCCAGCCCGCAGGCCATGACACTATATTTTGTGGCCCCCCCTTGATATGAAAGTATAACATTAGAACGGCCCTCTCAGGGAGCGGATCTCGGATGGTGGCGTGCGATAGAGTTGTGACGTTCACAAATGAACCAAATCTTTTGACCGGCTCATTAACATGAACCATGTCTCGAGTGAATTATTTCCATTATAGCTAATACTTTGTAATATTGTGCGGTTTTGTACTGCTTCCTCTCTCAAGACAAATGTGGCCCAAATATGTGAGGAGAAGTGCTGCCAAATTTCTGGCAGCAAGGAATAGGCAAGGGAAACCATGTTAAGAAAAAGTGTTCATGCTCTTCATTCAATGTTCCATTTATATTCAGGACACATCATGTTGAGAAGAAATCATTAAAATTGTTAATGATGTTGGAGGATTTTTTGTACAACTTTGATTGTGGAATCCCTGATGGAGCCCAGCCTCACTCAGACTCTGCCACCAGCGGCCCCCATGTGAATTGAGTTTGAGACCCCTGCTGTGGATCAAAAGTAGGATTTGCAGAGTGAGGTCTGTGCATGGGCTTGATAATTGTGAGGCGATCTTTTTATTTGTTTCTATGATTAATTGGGATATTCTCCTGTCTGCTACTAATTATGATCATTAGTAGAGGATCATTAAATTATCTGATCTCAGTGTATGGGGGTAGTATTGTAGCAGAACTATTTGTCTACGTTTATGGAGAGTAGTCTGTCTGTAATTCAATCTGTCTGTCTGAAGTTAGTGTTGTTAATGTGTAAAAGAATGTGTCAATGTGAACCTGAACCTGAAAAGTCTACACATTCAAATACAAGTGCTGAGAATACAGACAACTCACCAGCTGCTAGTAGTGCATTTTCACAATTGGTTGTTTTTTTAAGTGACTCTTGCTGCACTTCTGCCGGTGAAGGATTCTACCCTGAGCTCAGGCTCACAGGCTCCTTCATTGTGCCCTGTGCTTCAGTAATTACCAACTGCCAGCCATCAGTCGGCACTAAAAACAACTTACATTTTTGCATACACCTGGAATATGATATTTATAGAAGACCCAGCAATCGCCTCACTAATTATAAAAAGTGCTAAATTATTGATATGTACTCACAGTATGCGGCCGGGATTCCATCGTTGTCTGCACCATCCCCAATGTCACATACGCTCAATGAGCCTGGGGCAGGGTTAGGCATTCCTGGTCCTGGAGGGCAGCAGTCCTGCATGTTTTCAATGTTTCCTGCTCATACACACCTGAGTGATCATGACGAGGCTCGGCAGAGAGCTTGATAATGAGCGAGTCATTGCAGTCAGTTGTGTTGATGCGAGGACTACGGACCTCGAGGACAAGGAATGCCCACCCCTGGCCTGGGGCCCCCTGATGGCTGGCAGTTGTTAACTACTGAGGCGCAGGGCAGAATGAAGGAGCCTGTGAGCCTGAGCTCAGGGCAGCAAAATCCAGGCTTTACAGCTTCAAATCCTTCAGATGGCAGAAGTGTAGCAAAAGTCTCATGTAACAAAACAGTCAATTGTGAAACTGCAGTAATTGTAACAAGTGAGTTGTCTGTATTTTCAGCACTTGTATTGAACGTGTAGACTTTTCAGATTCAGGTTCACGTTGACAAATTATTTTATACATTGACAAATCTAACTTCAGACAGACAGATTGAGGTACACAAAGACAACTCTCCATACGCATAGACCAGCGGTCGGCAACCTTTAACTCAAAGAGACATTTGGTCCCGTGTTCAGCCAAACATGGACCTATTTACTGGCTGAGTTGATCTGCATTCAGTACTGGACATGGAGGAGCAGGGACAGGTCCTTCAGTACTGGACATGGAGGAGCAGGGACAGGTCCTTCAGTACTGGACATGGAGGGACAGGGACAGGTCCTTCAGTACTGGACATGGAGGAGCAGGGACAGACCGAGGCTGATTCAGATTCAGATTCAGATTCAGAAAACTTTATTGGTCCCAAAGGGCAATTCATTTGTAGCCAATCTTAAAGCAGAACATTGCACAAACACATCACAAACACTCACTGTGTGTCACTTCCACAGAACGGACAATAATTGAGTTTAAGAGGACCCGTTACAATACGGTCTATGTTAATTAAACACACTCCCTTCAGAATTTAACAGTGCAGTGACAGAGGGGACAAAAGAGTTGGAAAAACGATTTGTTTTCCGAAAGGGTACATAAAAACGGCGTCCAGAAGGCATGAGTGAAAACTCTGAGGACAGAGGATGGAGGGGCTGACCCAAGATACATTTAGCCTTCTTTAGAGCCCTCTCCTTCCATAGGGACTCTAGGTCTTTTTGTTTAACGCCAATGATCTTAGAGCAGATTTTGACGATGTTTTGCAGTCTATTTTTATCTTTCATAGACAAACACTTGAACCAGCAAACAAATGAAAAAGTTAAGAGACTCTCTATGAAACAGCAGTGAAAGTTGCAGAGAATGCTTTCATTTACATTAAAAGAGTTCAGTTTCCTTAAAAGATAGATTCTCTGCTGACCACGTTTAAAAATAGAGTCTGTGTTTGCTTCGAACCGCAACTTGTTGTCAATCCAAGAACCAAGGTATTTGTGCTTTTCCACCACTTCAACCACTTCCCCATGAATGTCACTGCTACCACAAGGGGGCGCTGTGGTGCGTCTAAAGTCAATGACCATGTCCTTGGTTTGGAGACGTTTAGATCCAAGTAGTTGCTGTCACACCATTGGACAAACTCGGTCAACGCAGGACCGTGGTTCTTTCCAGATCCCGAAAGTAAGGACACCAAGACTGTATCGTCTGAAAACTTGACCAGGAACCGGTTTTTCTGAGTGACCCGACAACTGTCCGTATACAGGATGAACAAGAGGGGGGACAGGACACACCCCTGAGGAGATCCGGTGTTTGAGCTTGACACTGGGGACATCTGACCATTCACGAGCACTCGCTGGGTCCTGTCCGTGAGGAAATTAAAAATCAATAAAAGAAGCTGGTCAGGCAAATTAAAAACAGTGGCCAGTCTTTCAATCAGGATGTGGGGCTGCATCTTTTTGAAGGCAGAAGAAAAATCTGCAAATAAAAGTCTTACATGAGCCCCGGTTTTGTCCAGGTGCTTATACACAGTGTTCAGTATGAAAAGTGTTGCGTCCTCCACCCCTTTGTTTTGCTGGTAGGCAAATTGAAGTGGGTCAAGTTTCCCCTCAGTTAAAAATAGAATCTCAGACTTTAAAATTTTCTCAAAAGTTTTCATCACAAGCGATGTGAGTGCGACCGGTCTAAAATCACACAATTCCTTTGAGCTACTTGTTTTTGGAATCGGGATTAAAGTTGATGTTTTCCACAATGCTGGAATCTGACCCTGGTCTACACAACTTTGGAACAATCTGCTCAAAACACCACTCAGCTGGGTGGCACAGTGGTGCAGGGTCCGCCCACATATGGCATCAGGGCCCCTCGCTTCCCCCACTTTCACCTTCCTGAGTAAGGCAGTCACCTGATCTTGAGTACTGGCTGGTCTGCAGTACAAAGTCTCGTGTAGAGAAATAATCCTGGATGAGTCAGAAAATTAATCACATTTCAAGCCATTTAAATTAGTTTTCTATAATATTGGAGATGTGAACATTTTGTGAAGAAATTGTTGACAAAAGACATTAAGGTTATTTAGAATGCCAGACAGATGACTGAATAAAGAACAATACAATTGTTTTGACTTTTTGTGTTTTCTCCTCTGTATTGTTGCTTTATGGAGTACTTTATATTTCACTTCAACTGTACTGTGGACATCTCAGAGTGAAGGTAGTATATTTATTGACATTCCTCCAGGTGTAAATCTATATGATCCAGCAGAACGAGCATCAAAACAACACAATAATTAATGAATAATGGCCACTAACACAGAATAAGACAAAAGAAAAGATCAAATGGAAAATGGAGTAATAGACATTAAAGTAATAGTGTATACAGTTTAAATAACAGTGAAAGCACATCATATGTATCACAAGGTAGAACACTTTACAACAATAGCTATGACATGTAGGCTTATAAAATAAGTCATTTTAAGAAAAAGAGCATTTTTAACTGACTAGGCTCAAGCTGATTTATAATACAAACATACTTGGGCCGTATATATCTTAAGGTATTTTAGAAAAGTGAGTACACCTCTCACATTTCTGTGAACATTTAGATCTTTTGATTGGACAACACTGAAGAAATGTCGTCTCTTCAGGGTCCCCTCAAAAGATATAATTCAATATTTACAGAAGTGTGGGGGTGTACTCACTTTTGTGAGATAGTGCACATATCACCCATCTTTATACAATACAAACAAACATTCTTGTATTTATGGATAGGGGTGGGATTTGATAAGTTATACTTCTTTCTTTTCTTTGTTAGGTGAGATATCTTTTGATTATGAACTGTTTATTTGATTTTGCGCATGTTTGAAATAAACAACACAATTTATAAAAGATTAAATTCTAAAATGCCAGAGTATAGATCAATGATTTTTCATATTGTAATCATAAACTGTTCAAGTACTTATTCTCGTATGAAAAATACTGCATGGAAGATACTATTACTGATTGTTGTTAAGCCCCAGCCCAGGAGTGACTGGAGCACAACATAACATTGCATCTCACACACACAAATATGACCATAGTTGTATATTATACAATCATTTGTGGCCATAAAAGATCCTATATTATACATTCAGAAATAGCATAATCTACTGCAGTGCCGCTGTGCACACACCAGGACCAGGACACTCATGAATTACTTTATATGAACCACTCATACATGTGTTGCTTGGAGGGGTGTGCTCAGTTTCAACCTCCCGGTGACTCAGGGTGTCATAAAATGCACATGAATCACATGTAAGACAAAGACACATGGATACACAAACTGTAACTGTAAGAACAGACACACAAATATACAAACTATAAGCGACTGAGACAGTAAAACTAAAACACGGAACTATAACTAAGGCAACACATAAACAAAGTTACCAGAGGCACTTCCCATGGTCCTTTGTGCCGCCGCCCCTTCACTCCACAGTCGTCGCTACAATACAATCATTTATTGGCATCAATACTCAGGCTACATGTGCTATATAGATAAAAAAGTCAAAATGATATATACTGTACTACATTCAAGAAAGTAGTTTTTAATGTTGCGATTTTGACTAATTAACACATTCTGAATTTTCCACAAGCATTTCATTCTGTCTCATTTTATTTTGAATTGTCACATGTTATTTTGAATGAGCACTTCCTGTCTGACAGTGGAGAGAGTCTGTGAGCTACGGGTGGGCGGATCGATCCAAATATGGATAATATGGATATCGGTGCCAGTGGAATGAGATGATACTTGGTGTCAGGTTCTCTATGCATGCACGCTGCATGCAAGTGCCGCTCTGAGCGCAGCCGCACACGTCAATTGGCTGCTTCTCCTGCTCCTCTCTGTTTTCATTTTACACCTTCCCGTGAGTCAGGCGCCAGGCAGCAGCACCAGCAGCACACTGGAGAGAGCAGAAGAATGGCAGAGCCAGAGAGGAAGAGCAGCACGGTGTGGCTCTATGTCCAAACTGAAAATTAAACAACAGCAAGTTGTGTCGTTTGCAAAACGTTTGACCGACACAGTAGTAACACAACCAGTTCATGAAATTTAATCTCAATGGAAACGAGTTAAAGAAAAGGAAAGAGGAGAAAAATCCCCGTTCTGTCAGGGACCAGGCTGAGGATCAGCCCTTAATAGTGGGCTGGTCACATGTTCTGGGCGGTCCTGTCAGTTCCACACCTGTAGCCAGTCTGCAGTCATTACCATGTCAGCTATATATGTCCTGTCTGTGTGTTTGAGCGTTATTGGTCTGTTAGTCATTGATGTCTGGTCCGTCCTGATCGCTGTCTGGAGTCCAGGTCGGTTGCACACCCCAGGTTGAGGAGCAACCTGCATCTCACGTCTGTCTGTACTGTCCATTGTAAATAAAGACTTGGTTAAACACAGCCTGCCTCAGAGTCCTGCACTTGGGTCCTATCTGATATCTGTGACACCTTCCTCTGGCCCTGATGGATCCAGACCTCCAAACCAGAGGCAGGAGACGTTGGCAGAAGACTTTAAGTCTGATGGACAATATCCAGCTAAATAATACTGAGGAACTAATACATAAATCATTTTCAGCAATAGTTTTGCACCTTGAAAATTACAATTTTCAAGGTGCAACTGGTCATTTGTCAGTTTAGCTAACTCAAAAAGTATAAAGTACACCTTGATATAATACCAAATTAAATAAAACCAATTGAAATGTGTTTTTTATACATGTATACTATATTTTGAATACTCTATATATTGTAAATATCAATACTACTATGCCAATCCCATTGTATTTCTATGTGTCTATCAAATCAAATCAAACTTTATTTATAGAGCACTTCTCATACAAACATCCACACAACACAAAGTGCTTCACATAAAAGAGAAAAATAAAAAATAAAAATAAAATAGAAACACCCACCCACCAACCCTAACTTCCCCTAACAGAATATAAAAACTAATACGAGAATGATGTATATACTGTATACATATATGTATCTAATTATCTATGCATATATACAAAGTGTAAAGTATTCTCTTGTGTGTAACTATCAAATCTGTCTAAGTATTGTGCAAAGTTGAGCTGCTGTGAATTTTTTCATGTGGGATTAATAAGGACCAATCTTATCTGATCTCAAATAAACTAGTTTACTAGAATATATACTGACTATAATATGACTTGGATTTCATTGACTATATTACCCTGTAGTGTTAACTGTAAACAGGATTCTGTCGGATTACTATATTTAAACTACAAGCCAATTTACTAAATACTAATTCTAATGTTTATTTTATTGTTTTTCTTAGCTGATTCTGAGATGATGACAAGAAGCATGGGAGACATTATTGTGAATGACCTGCTTTCTTCATTGAATCAAAAAAATCCAGACATTCCAATATATGGGAGAAAATAGATTGTTTTGATAAAGTATTTTCTGTTTACCTTATAAACTCCTCGGTTTTAACTAATCAATAAAGCGAAGGAAGTATCTTAAAAAAAAAATCAAAGGTCATGAAAGTTTATCCTGATTTATCAGTTTGATTAACCTTGAATATTAAAAAGTCTCGGTATGGGATTGATATCAGTGATACTGGCCCTGTACTTACTTGGTATCAAATCGATCCCCAATCTTGGAGTATGGCACACCACTACTGTGAGCAGAGGGAGCCTGAGATCTGCAGCCAGACACTCTTGGACCAGATGGTACTCTTGGTATGCAGATCAAGTCTGGAAGACTGGCAATGAAGAGTGTTTTCAAACATTTGATGAACAGGCAGTGCCCTCTACCAGTTCACATTAAAAGGACAGTGGTTCAAGAAGCTTTATAGATGCTTCAGCTAGTCCTCAATAAGTTACAGCAGACATGCATATCAGTCTTTTATTTTGACACACCAAGAGGCAGACCATGGCAGGAGGACACTACACACAAACTCTCTTCACTCCCAGTTGCCAACTTATAACTAATAAACTAAACTAGATGAACAAACTAACTACATGAACTAAGCAACAAAAACAAAACACAACCATTACTAACACTACAAACCTAATAAAACAGCCAATAATTACATTTAAAACGTGACAAACAGAAAATCCCATAATGCATTGCAGCTATCAGCTCCATGATCATTACACATAATTAAAATGGCAGATATATGCAGGAGATCTGGGATCTTTAGAACCACGAGTGTGAATGGTGTGGCTTTCAATTTCATTTAGTTGTTGCAGAATTCATTATGATTTGCCGTCACTCTCAGCAAGTTGTAATAAACCCTCCCATTGTTGTCAGCAGTCTTCCTTTGTCAAAGATACAGGAAACTCCCGGCTTCAGACGACTGTTATCTGCAGCTGCAATTCCATGATGGCGTTACATCGCTGAGTCGTTCACAACCTTTTCTGTAGTGGGACTGCATAACACAGGTGCTTCTCTTTGCCTTACCGTAGCGCCACGCTTCAGGATGAACAGCAGTGGGACCCAGCAGAAGGACTAAAGAGCCTCATGTGGCTCCGGAGCAGCAGGTTGACGACCCCTGGCATAGATAAATACTTTATTACAATAATACCCTCATATCAGTGTGGCATGCACACAGTTAGATAAGTGCATAGTCATTCAGGCTGGTCTGAATAGTCATTTATTATCTGTTAAAACAGCACGTTTCTTTGTAGAGAAAATATTCAGTGCAGCTGATTAACATATTCAAACACACAATATGTTTTACTAACATCCTGAAACGTCCTGCTGCAGCAGCAGAGTCACAACTTCTTCAGTAGCTTCTCCTTCTGGGTCACATTCTGCTTCTTATTGGTTTGGTTGAACTGAGTTTCTCCATAATGTAGTGGCAGATAGAATGTAAACAATGGCACATGGCATAAGGAGAGGAAGCACTTTCTCCTCTTCCCAAGATGGGCATGTGGGCGGAGCCAATCCAGCTCCATGGAACCCAGCAGATTCTGAATGAGGCTCAATTGATCAAATATTCAACTGGCTTGAAAATCAAAGACAAGCTGGATTTGGGGCAAAAAGCTTTGAATACAACGTTTTTGGAAAAAATAAGAACCATGTGAAAGTGTTGAAAGGTTGTGTTATATGACTCCTTTAAAAAGTCTTCCAACTCATTCAAAAAGCTGCAGCGAGAGTTCTGAGAGGAACCAGCAGGAGAGATCACGTCACTCCAGCTCGTCTTCATTGGCTTTCAGTTTAGGGAGGCTGAAACAGTCTCCACTTTTAAGACCAGACTCACAACTGTTCTATTTAATAAAGCTTACAGTTAGGGTTGCTTCAAGCTGATGTATGTTTTGCCTGCTGAAGAAGCTCCACTGAGCCTCTTTCCATTCTCACTCCCCATGTTTCACTATTGCATGTCACGAGCTTTTGTCTCTCTGTGCTGTGTGCTCTCTGTCTGTTGATGCAACGGCTGTTAACTTGGGTTTATTAAACCAGCATCGTTGCAAATTGGTCAGGGTTGTTATATTTTATGATTCTAATACTTTTCAAAAGTACATCCGGATGTCAAACTAAATCCCTTGCAGCACGTCCTCACAAGTAATTAAAATTGTATCCTTGTTGATTTCCATCCCGTCACCATCCCCAGACCAGTCCAGTGGTTTAATGTCCAACAGACGACAGTTCAGTTCCAGGAACACTTTTGTGTTCTTATTGATTCAGTACTTTGTGTGAACACAACACCTTTTATTTAAAAGGTGTGTTTCCTTTGCTCAGTAAAAGCTGAGACTTTTACATCCACACGGAACGGATCAATTCTGGAAAGCAAATTGAATGGAAATACAGAACCTCTAGATGGGTTCATCAATTAAAAGATCAAGGACACATATCCAGACAGGATTTCTTTAAAAATACTTACAAGAACTGCAACAGGGAGAAGAATAAATCAGAACAGAAGAACAGAGTTTAACCTGCCTAATTAACATTTAATTACACTGCACTGTATACAGCAGCTGTTTAGGATTTTTGAGGTTGGCCCAGCAAAAAATAAAAGACAACTCATTGTTATAGCCCTACAGCCAGATCAATGCATGTCCAAAGTCTCTTTGTGAAATGGATCAGGTACAAGCAAAATTAGAGAAAAGACATTTTATCATTTGAAAGTGTCATTTGGGCATCTGTGCCCTGGCTTTGGGCAATTGTGTGTATTTAGAGTGAAATATCACCAGAGTGAAGAGGTAAATTTCATCCTCATTTTGTCAGCCGCTCCTCCCCTCTCAGATGTGCAGCCAGCTTTG
This sequence comes from Blennius ocellaris, assembly GCF_963422515.1. Lineage (NCBI taxonomy): Eukaryota > Metazoa > Chordata > Actinopteri > Blenniiformes > Blenniidae > Blennius > Blennius ocellaris. The sequence continues at coordinate 5,410,739 of NC_137654.1, forward strand.
TAAACTGGAAGGCTCCCCCTGTGTTTTTGTCTTGTGATGCCAGGCTCAGTCTTAACTGCTGCTGTGGGACAGGTGTTGGTAAACAGAAGTCGCAGTGGGAAGTCTTGGCACTGAGCAGTAAGGCTTACCCCAAGAGTTGGCAGTGGGCCAACAGTCATCAGCTGCACAGCAAACTCTGCCAACTGTGGAACACCTCATGATCCCTTTTCCATTTGTGCCACCTTCCTCTTTCATACAGCCACTATCCGTCATTTTATTCACATCTTCACTCTGTCAGTGCCAAGGGAGGTTTTGTTTCTGTCTCCTCTGATGTCTTCGGGGAGACACTGTAGCTGTAATCAAGTATGAAGTTATTAGGGCTTCCATCCAGCTGATTAATAGTGAACAGCGACTGTGCTTCACTTATATAGCACACTTTTACTGCTTTGCCCGTTTCCAATTAATGTACATGCTCAGTCACATGAATACACTTATGCACACACTCACAAACCAACACCACTGGATACTGCCACTCAAAATCTATGGATGGGATCAGACAGGATTTAACATCTGGACACTCCAGACTGCATACAACCAAGCTCTGTCAATACATATCCAAAAGCTCCTGCACACTGTGGAATTAACTAACCTGGACTGGAATCAACACACATTAACAAACCTGGACACATTTGCAAAGTTGTGTGAGTGTGTGTGTGTGTGTGTGTGTGTGTGTGTGTGTGTGTGTGTGTGTGTGTGTGTGTGTGTGTGTGTGTGTGTGTGTGTGTGTGTGTGTGTGTGTGTGTGCGTGTGTGTGTGTATGGGGGGGGGGGGGGTATAAAGTGTGCATCTTATCATCTTGTCCTTCCTGTTGGCTTTCCCTCTTTGCATCTGATTCTCATTTTCCCCAGTAAGAATGAAAAGAAACAAAACATTCTCATGTGGGATAAACATGAGAATGCAATATAAGTGGGAAAGCAGAGTTGCAGTGATTGTGCAGTATGGAATAAATAATTGTTTTAATACAAGAGACAAACACAAACGTCTTCAACCTTGACTAAAAGGAAGTCAGAGAGCTGGAGCCACTACGGCTGGTTTCTGGGAGCTTCTTCACAACATTTAGTGCAGAAACGAAAAACTACTACTTGAATTCTGGTTTTGCAAACAAAGTTCTGGACACATGAACACCTTGTTAAAAAAAAAAAAACCTTCAGAGCTTTGGAGACCAGTGGTAGTATTTGAATTCAGTTTTGTGAATGAAGTGGGACAGGAAGTGTAGAAAATCCAGGCAGACATTTTCTCACCCAACCCACCAGAAGTAAAACAGATTGTATCTGTATTGTTGAGCTCAGTCTCTCAGCAGACAAGGGTCTGGGGTCTCCAACCCTGCTCTGTATGCGTCACTTTAAATAATTGTGCTCTGCATGTCACTTTAGTGTGTTAGCAGTGGGAGGGGATGCAGAGTTCCCCAACAAGTATTTTTGGTCCGAGATTAGTTAAGTAGAGAGTAGAGAGCTTTATTCCTCCCCAGGGGGAAACACAAACTTACAACAGCTCAAGGTAAAAGGTGCAGAACTTATAAAATATGTAAACATATGTAAATATCTAAACAAGAGCAAAAAGAGCACAAAAAAAGAATATGTAAATATAAAAATATTCAATCTCCTTCGTCTTAAGGTTGCTCACTCATGTCAACTTGTATTGCTGCAACTCACATGGGGGACTTTTTAAAACTTTATTAACTGAAAAAGACAGAAATAACAAGTGGCTCTTAAAATAAAAGCACAACAACGTGAGATGATTCAAGCAAATAAAGAATGATGGATGGATGGAGGATGGATACTTTATCAGTCCTATGGGGACTCGACATTAACTTAAAGGTTCATATAAACTCCCTGAACATGTTTTAGGAAGTTTATATGAACCTTTAAGTTCTAATGTGATCAATCAAAGAATAATTATATTGAACCAGAGGTTTACATTTCCAGAAATAAATGCAGGTGTGACTGCTCAAGGCTCATGCAAGCTAATCTCCTTTTATCTCCATGGCAACAGATGCATCTTGCACAGAACACGGAGGACATCATGCACCGTCTCCAGGGTCTCATGAACTGTGAGGACAACTTTGTGTCAGGGAGCTGCTCCTGTAAGTACCCACTTTGTTTCACTAACTCTTCTAGCTCTGCAAACAATTATTTTAATAACGGATTAATCCTCGGTCAATTATTTTTTCGATGAATCAATGAATCGTTAAAAAAAAACATTTCATATTGCAGGACCAGTTGACATTGAAAGAACCAAACATCAAATATGATTATTAAGCACATAACTGAACCAATACAAAGATGTATACAATATATCTACATATATACACGTGAATATAAGATGTATACAAGATAATTGTTAAATAACGTTTAATGTACTTCGGTGCTGGGGACGTCGCTCCGGCGGCTCGCCGGTTCGCTCGAGTGCTGCGCCGCAACTTTCGTGTTGTTTCCGGAGCAAACGCCAGTCGGCCCCGGTGACGTCTCCCCGCCTGGGAGCGCGCTCCGGCGGTTAGCCGGTTAGCTCGAGTGCCGTACCACAACTTTGCCGTTACCGGTCGAGTGAAGCATAAATCACGCGACACAACGAATCGATAATTAAATTCGTTTTTCACTCTTTTAATTATCGAATTTAATCTATTATTAATCGGTTGTTGCAGCCCTAATCTCTTCTGCTTCCTCTTCTTTTTGGTTTTACGGCAGTTTGCACCCACATATGTTGCATTTCCATCCAGTGATGCCGGTAACGTGTTAATTAGTTACCTGTTACTCTTATTTAAACACTTTATTCAGTAGTGAGCAATCTAACGCGTTACTATTTCCAAACCAGTAATCAGATTAAAGTTACTTCTCCCTGTCACCTGTGCTCTGTGGGAATTGAACCTGTGAACATCTGTCCACCCCTGGCTGGTGTGTGTGTGTGTGTGTGTTTCACTGTAACACTTGTTGGAGGGTGTTAAACCATCAGGCCAGATCGGCCGCCAGGCTTCAGTCCATCAGCTCCATCGTCTCAACTCAGTGTTTTGTGTCCCACAGCTGAAGGGACGGTCATGGAGGAACCCCCGGCTGACAGTGGCTCAGAGGCAGAGGCCCTGCAGCCCGCCGACACTGACGCTCCCACAAAGCGCCGTCGGGTCAGCACGTCCGAGGATGAGGACGAGCCAGGTAAATATCTGGAGCAGCTTTTTTTCTTTTATTCCCACTGAGTTTCTGGTGAAACGACGTCAGTAGCTGGTGGAGTTTTTGAGAAAGCTCTGTCTCTGTCTGTCTCTGTCTCTCAGCGTTGAAGCGGTCTAACTGGGACAGTGGCGGCAGCTATGACAAAAGTCGTGCGGCGAAACGCCACAAGCTGAAGGAGGCCCTGTTCGGCAGCGACAGTGAGTCTGAGGACGAGGAGGAGGCAGAGGTGCAGACCTCGCTTGGCTCCCAGTCGGCGTCAGTCTCTGACATGACTTCCAGCCTCAAACAAAGGCTGAGGGAGGCGTGTCAGCAGATCCTCTTGGTCCAGACGCCTCAGAGACTGATCACTGTAAAAGACAAGTAAGTCCACCTCCGACCACCTGACAACACCTGAAGCTCCCTGAAGACCACCAGAACCTCACCTCCTCTTCCTCCCCCTCCCCCCACAGAGCTCTGAGACCCGAGGACACTGACCGGGCCCGGGTCCCGATGCCCTCCACCAGGGTCTACCTGGCCCGACCCAAGTGGAATGTGGCGGGAAACTCCAGCAAGGTGAGTGACACTCCACAAGTTTGATTTTTGCGAGTGCTCTGGGGGAGCTTGGTCTTTCAGTGACGGTGCTGGAAATGTAAGGGTCTGTCCTTCATTTTCTATTGTAATGCTGACAATACGCACACGTGGCACCGTGCACGTGACAGTCGTACAAATACATAAAGCTCTGCTATTTAAAACAATATTATGCAACACAAAACGAGATAAAGATGAAAGGTTTACAATCCTGCCACTTCAACTCACCACTGAATGTAAACTTTAACAGCAGAATGTCACTGATGGAGCCTCGACAGCAGCAGGAAGCAAAACACACTGCAAGTTTTCATTTGGGCCTCAAACACAAAGACACTGACTCCTGCTGTCACCAAAACCTCCACTGGAAGAAACATATTTAGTTCAGTGGCTCTAATGACATTAATAAACACTGTACAGAGAACCAAGGGTCAGAATTCAGATCTTAAAAACCAAACAGGCAATAATCATCAGTCACCATGAGACGTCAGAATAAAATAATACGGGATTGTTTTCCCTTTTATGTTTTTTGCAAAAAGCCTCCATGTTTCATTATTATTAATAAGCCACGCTGTCAGCAGGAAAAATGCACTCTCAATAACAGGAAGTTGTAAGTTCAAAGGTCAATGGAATCACATCGCTTTTTATTTTAAAAATAAATAAAAAAAATACATGTTTTATTTGTGTACTTACTAATCAACCAGGCAACAAATTATAATCTTCACACAAAACAACTAAAGTCCCATGTCTTGGCTCTCCTCGGGGGAGTTGCAGCTCACCCAATCCCCCCGGCGCCGCCTCTGGCAGGGTGGGTGAGGCTCCTTGAGGAACCAGCCTCTGAACCAGCTTCTGTTTCCTCTTGCAGGGTCCGGTCAGTCAGGGTGTTTCTCCCCGAAAGAGGGCGATGCGTCGCTATCGCTCCATCCGGTTCCTGACAAAAACCAGCGCCAACAAGATCAGCGTGGACGGGAACCGGATGCCCCTCTGAGGAGCAATTGAGCTTTCAGTGTGTAAATAAAGTATTTTTTTTAATCAAGCTTGTATCTCCAGATTTATTCTGTTAGCTCGTGGCTATGCTAGCAGCCCTCAGGTGTTTGAATGTGGGTTTTGTTGGTTGTTTGTTGTCTGTGGCGAGCTCCCGTAGCACCTGTACAGGAAACAGGCAGCATGAAGCACCACAAAGTTTTCTTCATCAAAGCTGAAAGTCCAACCACCTCGCTCCTCTTTCCAGCAGTGTGTGAGCGTTCCCACAGTCGCTAACTCCACAGTCCTTTTAGCAGAAGCTTTTAGTAGAAAACAGGAAGTGATGCGTGTCGCTCAATAGCCAATTGAAAGCAGGATGACGGTGACGTTGTCGGCGCACCGCCTCGCTGGCCAGCCACTGACAGGCGGGATCAAACCGCTGCTCCTCACCCTACGTCTGCTCCTCCTGACGGGACGGAGAGGAGGACCAATCAGAACGGAGCTGCTGGCGTCACTGGTCAGAGGAAGTGTGTGTGTCACCTGAAGGATGGCCAGAGGAGACTGGACGCTTCCTCAGCTGAGAAGACATGGAGAGAGAGAGAGAGATTTTCACACACACACACACACACACACACACACACACACACACACACACACACACACACACACACACACACACACACACACACACACACACACACACACACACACACACACACACACACACACACACACACACACACACACACACACACACACACACACACACACACAGGTGAAGTCCATGAGCAGCCGAGGGAACGCCTCCTCATCTGACTTCTCATGAGCCGCTGCACGTCACCGTCACGTTCACCCACAGAGGCCAGCCACAATTTAATTTGATTAAGTTAAATAATAATAATAATAATCCAGTCAGTGACAGATGTGACACACAGAAATATGTGATCACATATTTGTTATTGAACTTGTTCATATTGTTTTAGAAACCGTATAAAAACCTGTAAACGGGAGCATTTTTAATGTGAATGCATCTGTAAAGTTTGGTTTTGGATGAAATCCAAATCTCTCAAATCTCAAAGCTCTCAGAGGACGCAAAGGGACAGTTGGATCAGGACATAAGCGCCTGCAAATGGTTTTCAATTCAGTGTGATGAATCAACGGACTGAAGCGACACTGCTCAGTCAGCAGTGTTCATAAGAATGGTGTTTGAAGACTCCTCTGTTAAAGAGGAATTCCTCACATTGCTACCTTTGAAAACAACAACCAGACGAGTGGATATTTATGATGCAGTGAAGAACTACTTTAGCAACATAAATGTGTCATTAGAAAAATTGGTGTCTGTTTGGACTTTTGACTTTCCAGCCCTCCGAAAAGGCTTGTCAAGCAGCACACAATGGTATAACTCCTGTTTTTTCTGTAGTTGTATACTGCACATCTTCTCACAGCTACATAGGTACACAGGTACACAGGTCATACACCTGGAAGTGATAAAATACAAACAATCACAACATATTCATTGAACATCATCATTTTAAGAAATAACCTTCAGTCGAGATTGTCATTCACATTTATTATAGCGGAGATTGCTCAAAAGACTACATTACCCAGAATGCCCCGCTCCTACTGAGCATGCTCAAAGCGACACTATCGCTCACGTGATGTAAACACTTGCACGCTCGTGCTTACAAACTGCGCCCGTGTCTTTCAAACACAATTAACGGGACTAACTATGTTCCTCAAACACACAACACATCAAACCTATCGTGTTCATGTCAGCCGCCAAGTGCGCTAAATAACTAAGGTCTCGGCCCGAGCTAACGCTAAAAGCCAAATGCTAACTAAAGTTACACATTGTCGCCGAACATCCAGAGCTATAAATAACTTTCTATTACGTCACACACGGCAGCGCGAGACAGAGACACATTGTGGCATACGTTAATGAACAGAAATCAACATGCAGTGTTATCAAGTCACATGATCAACTACATACCAACGGGCTGTGTGCTCCTGACAATGGTCCAGGTAAAAGAGGAACTCGCCAGGTATTTCAAGTGAACCGTGATACTTGCGCATGCGCTCAAGTATGACATTAGAACTTCGACATACAGCCAAACTATCGCTGGATATATCTAAACAATCACACTATGGCCAGAGATACCTGAACAATTATAAAGCTTGAACCACTTATCTCCATTATACATGAATTTAAATTAAGTTATTTAGACCCATTATTTTTACATTATTATTATTATAATTATTATTATTTTCTTTTCTTTTTTACAAAGTGATCATGAGACTCAACAGTGTCAATAACAAGTGATGGCTGTCCAGTTATGACAGGGAGGCAGGAGGCTTCATAGCAAACTGCAAAGCAGATCCAGACTTTCCTAAATGTCTGAACTATCATTGTATTCTCCACCAACAGGCCATTTGTGACGGTCATGAGGTTTGACCATGTCATGACACCTGTCATAAACATTATACATTCTATTCGAGCGAAGGCCAAACAACATTGAAGTTTCAATTCTTTTTTGGATGAAGTATCATCAGAATATGGATCTTTTGCTGCACACAGAGATCAGATGGCTGAGCAGAGGAAAAATCCTGCGTCAATTTTTAACACTTCTGCCTGAAATCAAAGCGTTCATGGAAACAAGAGATGAGGGTTCAACTCTACTGTCTGACACTGAATGGCTGCTGGACCTGACATTTCTCACAGACGTCACAGAGAAATTCAATGACCTGGACTGTGAATTGCAAGGCAAGGGGAAAACAATCAGTGATATGATTAGTGCTGTCAAAGCTTTCAAGGCAAAGTTGGGCCTGTTGCTCCAACAAGTGAAGAAAAGGAAAATGCAGCACTTCCCTTCTGTGCACAAAATGCTGGAAGAAAATCTTGCTGCATCGGGGCCATGGACCTCCAGAAATACACAGACCTCTTGACCAGGCTGGGTCAGGAGTTTGAGGACAGATTCACAGACTTTGTGAGCCCGGAGCCCTGTGTCACATTTATTTCAAACCCCTTCATGGATGTGGACATATCTGAGATTTCTGACCAAATGAGTGAGGCGTTTACTCTCAGTACTGTTGATTTGGAGATGGAAATTCTCAGTCTGCAAAATGATATCCAGCTGAAGTCACACAAGTCTGCTGAAGACTTCTGGAAACTTGTGGATACAAAGAAGTTCCTCAATATCTGCACAGGAGCCATGAAATGTGCTGCTCTGTTTGGCTCAACGTATCTTTGTGAATCTGCCTTTTCTGACTTGAACTTCATCAAGTCAAAGTTCCGAACTCATCTCACCGATGCCCACCTGGATGACTGCATCAGAGTGAACCTCTCAGGATACACACCACATTATAAAGCCCTGGTCCACAGCATGCAGTGTCAAACATCTCATTAAAGGTAAGTAAATAATGCTAAATATTTACCCGGCAACCAAAAAATACAAGGCGAGGAGAAGTAGCTCGTGACTTGTTTTATTGTTTGAAAGTAGCTCTCATCTTAACAAAGGTTGGAGACCCCTGCCCTAAATGATGCATGTCACCATTGTAAGCAGAGGAACAGTTTCCTGATGGGAAATAATGGTCAATAAAAGTTCTTGTGAGGAGCAGAAAAGCAACATGGTCTTGGTCATGTTTTTGCCCAGCCTTCCATTCATTAGACTTTTTAAGGTTTTTGTTGTATCTTTTGTGTTCCTAATCGTAGTGCCGACTCTGCTTTCTGTTGATCTGGTAAGAAACCTGAGGATTTTGTCAGTTGAAGTAAATCGCAGGAGATAATATTCTGAGACTAGTTGGCCAATCCAGCAAACCCTCAAGTAAGTACTATTTTAAAATATAGCATCAATGTCCACCATTGAGGCTGGTCCCCGTTCTCTTACTCCATCACTTCTCTCTGTCACACTCATTTCTTTCCATCTTGTTGAGGCTTTGCCCACCAATCAGATCTGTTAATTGCAGTGCAGCAGTTAAGGACCCCGGATGGCTCACATTATCTTTATTTACCGGCTTAATTGTCACACTGATGGCAGCCTTGAATGGAGCTATGCAGCACTGAAGACTGATGACTCACTCAACTGAAACACTGGACACCAGGGACATGTTAATGTATAGAATGACATATATGGGGTGAGGAAAATGTAAGGAAAGAGGAAGAGCATTGAAAAGAGTACTAGAGAGGTTTATGGAGTCAAATAAAGAGTTTAGTGAGTTGATGAAAATGGAGCAGGAGTGGACAAAAGAAGATGTTCATGTTAACTTTGCTGCCAATTCTGAGGATAAAAGGGACAACGGACACAAAGAGGCTAAAGTACTACGGTCATGGTCCGTTAAAGTAGCAGAAAGAATGTGGAGAAGTGGTGGGATTGCAAAACCAATGCAACAGGAAGAAAAGAAATGAGATTGGAAGCAGCAGACAGTCAGGAAAAGGCAGACAGAAGCCATGAATAAAGGCTTGAGTATGAATCTTACCCAGCAGGAGCCTTTTGAACAGCAGAAGCAGCTGGACGGACCCACAGGTCCCTATAGTACAGCGCATGCACACGCACACAAGTATGTTCCAATACAGTCTGAGTACCATTGATTCCAATCCCTCTTGCCACTGCTAATTTCAAGGCACTTTGTCTTCTTCTCCATGCTGATCAGTGCGACAGTGCAGCACACTCAAGAGCAGACTCTCATAAAGCCACTACACTAGACTTCTTCTCCTGACGGACCACCCAACAACACATTCAACAGAGCAACGGAACCAAAAGAAGGAAGGCCAGTTATTGGACCTATGTTCGCATGTAGAAAATCATTTTCTTCTCAGACCTAGAATGACACTGTGGTGCTAAAAAAAAAGCTACCTGAGTAGAATATATATGTAAAATCCCAAAGCTCTCAAACAAAGGCTGTATGTTGATTTACAGTTGAATCAGGATTTGAAAACCGGAGCTGTATTTCATGTGGAGCAGAGTTAATGAAAGGTCCGTCCACTTTGGGTTGGTAAACTCAGATATTAACTATGTTTTTGTTTGCGTATCTTTTTCACTACTTTTCCATTTCAGGAGAATGAAACATGGAAGGAAATGTCCATTCTGATCTCTAACATGCAGCCTTGTGATGTTTGGAACATCCTGGCCAGGACACTAACAACTACACTTCAGTGTGGCGCTTTAACTTCATTCACAATTGTATTTTCTCTGAACCACATTCATTCATTCTAATTTGAATTATAACATCGCTGCATCCCGCTTCACTTCATGGAGGCTGGTGCCAAAACCAAGTGACTTACGCTTAGAGTCATTTTGTTTGTTTTTTTAAATCTCCTCTAAGAAATGTCAATTAGATTAACTCAAAGGTATCACCAGTGGTACATTATCCACAGCATTCCTTCCTTTATACAACAAAGAATTAATCTATTACACAATTTCCCTACTTTTAGTTTGTATTTCACATCTGGATATTGCTACACTATAGAGAACAACAAGAGGAATATATAGGAGGCGTGTGGAAAACCCCCACACCCTCATGAACACACAAGCTGGTTCAAGATCTGCACCAAATTCCAGCCAGTGACTTATTATTTTCATTTGACACATGTTGAAGTGATTTTGACTCCATCAGAGCAGGCAGCCTTTATTTCCCCTGTGATCTCTGTTGAGAACCACTGGTTGGTTACAAGATCAAAAGCAGCAACACCAAGCAGCTCATGCTTGCTCTGTATGAACAGACTGACATGTAATGGATTGTTATTATCATGATATGTACTTTTTTTTTTTTTGTTTCCCTTATAGAATATGTTGCTTCCCACCCTTATTCATTACTGGGAAGAAAGACATACTTTATTAATCCACATTCACCCATCCTATGTCAAGCATGTGGTGGTGGGAAGTCACATTACAGCTTTTAGCTGATTTAATTATTTTAGCTCCTCTTTAGGTCGTCTTGCATGTTTTTCTCCATTTTAATAGTGATGACCAAATGAAGCTTCAATAAAGCTTCATGCACCACTGTCTTTATTTTCTAAATCCACTAGATGGCACTGTCTGATTAACAAATATTTGAAAACACACTTCATTGCCAGTCTTTCAGACTTGATCTGCAAACCAAGAGCGCCATCTGGTGGATTTAGAAAATAAAGACAGTGGTGCATGAAGCTTTATTGGAGCTTGTATTTCACATTATACATCATTCATTTGTCCATCACTCCTTTTTAAGCCTTTAAAAAAAAAGATTAATTTAGCTTGTTTTGAGAAATATTTTTGGATTTTCTTCCATTTCTTATGGTTTTAGCTAGTTTTCCCATTTTAGTTGTGCCTTTTCTCAAAGCCCTTCGAGAGAAGAGTCCATTTGAAGATGACTCTGGCGGGTAAATAGAATAAAAATAAGATACATTGTTTATTTACTGATAATTTTGTGACAGGTTCAAGAGCTACTACAGAGCAAAAAGACCATCATTTAATTAACTCCTACGGTGTAAAACCGAATCCGACTTCAACTCTTGGTGTTTTGCAGTGTGGAGTTGCAGACTCCTGCTCTGTCCCACCACGACCCTAAGAATTCATGATGAAAAGAATTAGTCAAGGGTCTCGATTGTCAAAGATAAATTAAAAATAATATAAAAAGCTGTGTTACCGTAATCGCTGTTACAAACTGTATATACAGATTATAAATAATGTTTTTAATTTAAGGTGTCTGAGGAAAATGTTTTGCTTTTTATTGGCTATGAAAACCAACAGTCTTAAGTTTAATATCTTATAATGTGGAAGCCTGCACAAAGTCAATCAACCAGAAATGGTCGCTCGGGAGTTGGTTGGCACAAAATGGTTGAAGCTCTATTACATATTGAAGTTCAAATGTCTTGTCCGAAGATGTGTTACTCACCCTACCGTGTGCAGTTTCGCACACTTTACAGGAACACACTTCCGCCATTCATTCCTTCACTCTGCATGCACCTTCCTCAGTTGTCTCTTCATATCGCTGCTCCTCCGGTAACAAGCTGTGTGAGCGACTGAGAGCCCATTACTCTGCTAACTGCCTCCTTAGAAGCCCATCGTGGCAGACACACACTGCTAGTTTATACTGCTCCGCAGCCACAATGTGTGTCTGTGTGTGTGTTAGACAGAGATAGTGTGCATTTGTGTGAGTTATCGCAGCGCTGACTGAAAGGCCTGCGTGACGCCATGACTCCGCTCACTCTCCCATGTGCCCCACTAACGTCCTCTTCACCGGCAAGCAGAAAAATCCTCTTTGCACTTTACCTTTTTTTTCCCCCCCTCCTCTTCCTCACATCCTCCTCTTCTCCTCCTCTGTCCTCCATGTCCTTGCTAAATGCACCTATGAGCATTACTGTTGTTGTGGCTTTCTTGAAGGTGGATGTTTTCCTTTGGTTTGAGTGTCAGAAACAGTGACAACCACTCTGGGGGCTTTCGCACTTATGAAAAGACACACACCAACACACACACACCCGGGCGCGCACATCAGAGTGTGTGACGGAGCTGTCTGCTCCCTCCTGTCGCCTCATTTGTTTCTGCATCAGGCTGCTCTCTGAGGAGGCCTCGCTTCTGCCCTTGTCAGCAAACATCAGCCTGCTCTTTCTACTCGTCCTCCCCCTCCTCCTCCTCCTCCTCCTCTTCTTCCCTTTCACCCCCCACCCCAACCCCCTCACGTAGTCGTTTATTTCCTCCCTATCTACCCTCACATTCTTCGCTGCTCCCTTCGGTCCATCTTCTCGCTGTTGCGATACGGTAAATTTCTCCTTTATTAATCTCTTTGCTCCTGCTATCTCGGCCCCCTTCCCCGCTCTCGCCTCTTGTGTTGGAGGGTGTCAGCGGCGGTGACGGACGGAGATCTGGGCTCGCCTCGGGTGTGTCTGCGGGGCATCACCAGCCCGAGACGCAGCGCAGATTTTTCCTCTCTGAGTAAACTGCAAAAAAACACACCACTGGTTGTATTTGTCTCCAAGGACTGTGTGTGTGTGTGTGTGTGTGTGTGTGTGTGTGTGTGTGTGTGTGTGTGTGTGTGTGTGTGTGTGTGTGTGTGTGTGTGTGTGTGTGTGTGTGTGTGTGTGTGTGTGTGTGTGTGTGTGTTTGAGTGAGTGCTGTAGGTTCTTTCTCCACAGCGGAGCAGTTCAACTGTGAAGGAGGGTCAAGTCGGAGTAGAGTGGCCGGCAAGGTATGAGACAGTGTGTGTGTGTGTGTGTGTGTGTGTGTGTGTGTGTGTGTGTGTGTGTGTGTGTGTGTGTGTGTGTGTGTGTGTGTGTGTGTGTCGGGATGGGGCAATTGCTGGGGGAAACATACAGGCAAGAAGGAGAAGTGAAATTTACCGCTTCATCAAGTTGTTCAGTCTACACCCTGTGCGCACTCACTCACTCACTCACTCACTCACTCACTCACTCACTCACTCATTCACTCACTCACTCACTCACTCACTCACGCACGCACGCGCGCACGCACGCACACACACACACACACACACAGACTCACACAAATACACACAGACGTGCACGCCCTCGTAGGGCACATACAGTACCTGCCCTAACTATCCATCTAAGTACTTCATTTTATAGCTTTTACTAAGAGTAGTGCTCCGACACGTCTGCAGCCCTCCCTGGCTTCCTGCTCCACCATGCGCTCAGTGAAAAGACAGGTCAGCTATATCTCTTTTCCTCAAAGAAGTCATTCGTCATCATTATTGCCTTTCAAAGCTGATTTATCATCGGAACTTACTTTCTTACTGATTGGTCATCCATACTGAACCAGAAGACCTGGCATTTGCTACGAGCAGTTTGGAAAAAAAAAATAATCTCTTTCTCCATTTCACATCTTCCAATTTCAGATATGGAACCTTAATGTTTTCAGGTTGGTTTCATAATTTTTTTTTTTACATTACCTGGCATAAAAAAAAATCAATCAATGATCATGTATTGTTCAGTGGGATGCATGGAGAGTGAGACAGAAATGGAATTTACCAAAATTCTCCTTTCATCCGGGCATTGATCCCTCGTCTCCCTGTCCTGTCCCTGACCTCGGGCGTCTCCACGGCTGCGGGTGTGGTGGTGATTGTTTGGTGGTGGGGGAGTAGGGGAGGGGTTGTCTCTTGCTCTTGCTCCCCGGCCCCATGGGATCTGGGCTGTCCCTAATGCTTCTCTTTCAGTTGCAGCGTTGACATTAAGGGGTGTGATGCCCTGGATGTTCTGGCAGTCTGTGGGTGGGATGTCACCGACATGCCTGCTTCACCTGGCTAAACAAAAGTGGCTTGCAAATGTATGCACACCCCTTGAAGAGCAATGCAACATGCCATGTAATTGTGAAGTGTAAAGAAAATCACATGTGGCTTCCAAATGTTCTTACAAATAAAAAAATTGAAAAGTGTAGTGTACAATACGCCTTTACTCTGAAACTCCTCATTAAAATCCTATGCAACCAAAAGTGCCTTCAGAAGTCTGCAGTAACATATACACATATATAAAAAACCAAGAAGGTAGCAGAGAGCTTATCACTCTACAAATCTATTATATTAGTTATTGAATGTTGCACTTGGCCTGTTTTTCTGTTTTTCATATCATCGCTTATGTAGATGATTCAAGCGGTCACAAGGTAAGTTTTTGTTCATTAGTCATCGCAGATGCTCCAAAATATATGAAAAATTGAATATTAAAGACTAATACATTTGAGAATATTCTGCATCATTACATTATGTTGTGGTTTGGATGGAGCACAAATTATTCTTGCTTCTTTGTCCACATCATGCTATGAACATGTAACGCCACATCAAGTTTGACTTTGAACATTTTTATGGACTTGAGCATTTTTTTAAAGTAACACCACAAGCAAATCTCTTTAATAGTTGTAGCGACGGCCGAGTTTTATGCTTACAATTAGTTCTGTAGTGAGTCAAGCTTTCATTCACACTGTTCTGAATTACTGTAACTTTATCAGAGCTTTATCCTGCCTTCCTGCTACTGATCGGAGCTTCTACACTAAAAGACTGGACAAAACATTTAAATATATCTCAATCAGAGCCGTTGCCTCTCCTGCATTGAGATAAATGATTCAAATACTCATACTCTACCAGAGGGAAGTTTTGTTTGGACCGTTTGCATTTTCATGATAAAAAATATATTAACAGCTAATTCATAGGCAATAATTTACATTTGCTCATTGGTGCCTAATACTTTTTCTCTGAATGCAACCTGCACTTCCATTATGTACTTCTTCCAAGGTATAAATTGCACAACTCTCTCAAGATATTCTGCTGCTGGCTGCACGGTGGTGGCTTGTGATTTAGAAAACAGGGCTAAAGCTTGTAATCCTAACCCTAAATTTACAGCAATAATTTTTTTAGGCTCATTTTATGGTACAGCCCTATATGGATATACAGGGACACCAAGGAGCAATTGTGATTGTTTGGCTGTTGGGAAATGTTCATGTAATACATTTATTGCAACAATCAGACCAACCCCACTGCATCAGCAGTACGTAATGATACCGTGTGAAGCGCAGATACCAAAGGAACATTTGTAGTATGCAAAAGAACTGTCTTAATGATAGAAGTTGCCTACCGTGTAACTTATTGAAAACTGCTGGAGCTTCTCTATTCACCTTCTGTTCTTGTTCAGAGGGTCATTGAACCCTCTGAAACCAGTTGTTCTAATGTGCTCCTCTCAAACAATATTAGTTGTGCAGTGGACAATTTACTATTTTCCAAAACTACAAACAAGCTCACACAAACAACAAGCTTTTCTCACTTGATCAACTTAAATGTTTGACACTGCATACTCGTATGTAAAACGTGCTACCCTGTTAGTAGCAAGGATCACACAGTTTGTCCGACCCTACAGCGGTGCAATTCTGAAGAGGAAAATCTTAACTCTCTATGTTCATATCATTGTTAACATAACGGCTCGGGCTCCACGGAGTGTTGTTTGTGATATGAAAAGAGGTGAAGCGGGTATGTATGAATTATCTACAGCTGAAGGAGAAACATGTGCATTTCTCCATAAAGGTACAGTTTTCCTGGAGCAGTGTGTGATGGGGGGGGGGGGGGGGCTGTGTTTGTCCACCACGCTACCAGCAGCCTTGATGTCTCCTTTCAGCAGTTTTAGTTCCGCATCAGACTCCTGACAACAAGAAGCACATCTTGAAGTGATTCCGCAGTGCCTGGAACAGCTTGTTCAATTCTTCTATGTGACAATTCCTTTTCTCCTCACCTGTGACAGAGCCACTGATGCCTGAGGGAGCCACTTTGTTTTCTGATGCTCATTTGCACTTGGCACAAAAAAAAGCCTGCACATTTGACTCACAAAACACCCCCAGGAGCACAACGATTACTTTGTTTACTGTCAGTTTATATTTTGTTGGTTTTTGAATGATGGTTTGCAAAGCTTGCATTAAAACATACATGTCTGTGATTCCTTTTGTCCTCCCCACCCCCCCTCAACCATAACTCATTATGCTGAAGTGTCCTCATGGCTTTTTTTTTATGAGCCTGCACTGCAAAGTAATTTTCTTCCGAAAAAGAAAAAAATATATTACGCATTATTTATTCATTGCAAAATGTGGAATTTGGATAAATTTGTTTCCATCAATAAGCTTCTGTAACTGTTATTGAGAAGACTATTGAGTACAAGCCAGCGCAATCATTCGTGAAACTTCCAAACACAGGGCAATGATGTTCTTTCGCGTTCCAGAAGCAGCGCTGCAACACAAGACTTGTTTAGTCGTGGGTCTTCAAGACAGAGATGAGGAGCCAGAGCCCGTTTTGACTGTTTATTTTGTCAGTCTTTATCTCATGTGTTGCCTTTTCAAGCAGTTCCTTCTCCCACACCTGCCCACCACAATGACAAATTCCATACAATAGAATAGAATAGAATAGAATAGAATTGAACAGAATAGAAAGACTATTCATGCAAAAGGGAAATTCTTTAATGCGTCCAAACCTCAAGGCCAGCCCTGTTCATCCCAAACGACTCTGCCTGGAGGGAGTCCACCACTGTACAGGTGAGGCCAGGTCAACTTTCACAACTTCACACTGTTTTCTCTGGTTTCCTCCCACATAGAAGTAGAAGAAGAAGTAGAATTAGTGACTATAAGGCCTTGTCTACACAAACCAATACAATGTTTTTTCTTTCATTGTTCTTGAAAAACATTGTGTGCACACGTCCATGACCATGGCTCAAACCAACGTAGTACATATGCCAGGCCTTTACGTGGTGCTGTAACTTTGTGGCATAGAAACACACCAAAAACAGAGAAGAAGAAGAAATGGGGCGATCAAAAATGGAGAAGACAGAGCATGAAAAATTCCTTATATTCAAGAAATCTAACATCTCATTTTATAAAACCAACATTAAATCAGTAGCTTCTGCAGCTCGATCTGGAGCACGGCATCCGCCATTGTTGTTAAGTGATGTCGTGGAGAGGGGCAGCTTCCACAAAACAATTTAAACTGTCAGGATTTCAACCATGAGAGAAAAAAGCAGTTAAAATAAAAATGTCCTGAAGCTAAATTCTTTGCACGAGAGCCTGACTGTAGTAACGGAAAACTAGACCAACCTTAACACTGGCTCTGACTTTTGAACTGAGGTCTCTAATATGGACAAGAATTCTTGTCCTGTTTTCATTAAGATAGACTTTGAACCATTGAAAAGTACTTTTTTTTTTTACATACCCACTCTTTAAATTCAAGGGCATGTAAGGATTTCTTAACAGTTTTACAGCAGCAGAAAATTAACTCAGCCAAGTGGACGAAGGGAAAATGCTTGAGAATATGTTTTCTTGTTTAATAACACTGAGTGACAGTATCTGAGCTTGCATAGCCACCCGAAGGGTTTAATAGAAGAAAACTAACAGTACATCCATATCTTTATGCAATCATAACACTGAGGCCTGATGATTTATTTCTGTTACTCAAGCAGTAAGATATTGTTTGACTCTATTCAGAGTGATTTGATCAAAAGAAGTCAGGGAAGCTCCCAATACGAGCTCACCATGATATTTCAATTGAAAACTGTGTTTTCCTTTCAGAAAAGAATCTTGTTTACCCAGCAAACATTGTGAAAACAAGTGATATAGTTTTCATGTTGGGCCACTAGTGGGTGCTGGTGGCTGTGTTTGTTTCGAAACCACACAGATATTTGTGCAGAACAATATTCACTATAAACATAAATAAGTTGGATTGCTATTACAGGTGTGTTTCAGGCAGGGGCAGCATTTCTGCTGTCTTCACGGAGGTGGAGTCCGAGTGTTTACCAAAAGTTCCATGTTGGGAGCCGTTTTCAAAAAGTTGCATTTTCTACTAGGCCAGTGCATTGTTGTGGTTTCACGCACACCTTACACATAATGAAAGTTATGTGTTTTTACTTGGAAACATTATGGCATGAACGGGGACTTTACTTGGTTGAAAATGTGCTGCATCCATGTGCACAAATGTATCTCATTACTCAAAACCAAGTTTTGTTTTCAAAAGAACTACTAACTCCTGGCCAAAAATGGATATTTAGCATAAATAAAACCACTGCAGATGCACCATTCATTTGTCTGAAGAATTAATATTCAAATAGCCTCTCTAACTCGTCTCTGCTTGCATCCGTCCCACACCCGACTCTCAGCCCCATCTTTTCCTTGCCAGGCTCCTCAATCCCACCAATCTCATCCTTTAATTTCACTGCATATGATTGCTGCATCATTTTAATACCTATCGATCACAGGCCGAGGCGACACCTGTCGTTCCTGATTTTCCCAAGTGTCCCGTTCCTCTCATCACGCTACCGCCGTTGCAGGTCCCGAGATTCTGGAGAGCTTTGAGCCATCTGAAGGTCACAGCCTGGATAAATGAATGGATGTCAGCGAGTTCAGCTCCATATGGATGTGAATATATGTGGTAAGAGAGAAATAGAGGGAGGAGGGAGAGGCAGGTCGAAGGAAAGACGTGAGGGAGGCATCTTTCCATAATACCACATGGTGAGAGAACCTCTCTCTCTCTATCTGTCTGTCTGTCTCTCTCTCTCTCTCTGTACCTGTTTGCCTCTGTGGCTCTCACTCTCCAGGATAGATAGAGGGCATTCATTATCTGCCAGCCTGCTGGGACTCCCCTCCTCTTTAGGATGCATCCCGTACTTTAACACAGGCCAATCAGAGTGCAGGTGGGAGGACGGGGTTAGAGGAGGAGAAGGTGGTGTGTGCGTTAAGGCTTGACCACACACTCTGAACCTGTCATTCAGTTCATCCACGGTTACCATGGCTAGCAACTTGCATGATGGGACAGTGCTGCACCATGTGTAGGTTTGTGCACATGTCGGACATGTAGCTCCGCATGGCAGAGGAAAGAGCAAACTGGAACACCGCTTTGCAACCAAGTTATTAAACTTTGTTGAGATTCTATTAAAACCACATGGTTGTCTTCTTGTTTCAGTGGACATGTGAACTTTAGTGCCATGATTGAAGAAATATAGATTCATGTTTTTTTTTACTCTACTGCTTTTGAATGAAAACTATTTTAGCTATAATTTTATTGTTGCACCTCATGCATGTGAGCGTCGTTTCTCCACACGTTGTTAGAAAACATGGTTGTTTTGGCATGATTTTCCAGAGTTGCAGCCAACAATGTCTCGCATGACTGAAACAGTATAAAAAAGTAAATCCATGCAAAGCAAGACAACAACAAATGGGAAACGCTCTAAGAAATTGACAAGGTTTCCTGGGTTTTGTCTGCAGACTCTGCGTGCATGTCGGAGCCTCTCCGCCCACCCTGGCACTTTGAGATCCCTCCTCACCTTTCCACTGAGTACTGCTGGAACAGACTCCTCGCTTCATGTCTCTTGTTCTGCCCTTTACAGTGCTGTTTCCACTGATGGGCAGTAACACCTTATAATTACTGTACGCAGATTTTTTTTTAAACAATTTTTAGCAATTGTTAACTTTTTCAAGTAACGACTATAGTGATTATAGCCATAAAACTGAAGACCAAAATTGTCAGTGATCCTCATGTTTGCCACTTGCTGTTTTATTTTGGCTCACCTGCCTCGTCTGCATCTCAGTGTGTTTGATAAAGTGAGTGGTTTCAGCCCTCCCAAGTGTTCTTAAACCTTTTCCCCCGTGTCTCTGTGCCAGACTGTCTCGTGACGTTCAGCCCTGCTCCTTCATGGTTTGATCTTCTTGTGTTTCTGCTCCTGGATTACTCCCCCGGATATCTTCATCTGCTCCAGCAAATGCCTGTAATAAATATTAATAAAGAGTTCAACCACTGTCCACACTGAGTCTTCAGAGGCTCATTGAGAATACTGAAGCCTTGCACTGAGGAGTACATGTTTCTTTCATTTTTTGTTTTATTTTCCCCTCAGAAGTAAGTTTATTATGAAGGTTTTATTGGTGAAAAAGGTTTGAGCACCTATAAGAGTTGAATTTGTAGTTGTGTACTTTGTGTACATTTGAGGTCACACACTCTATGAGTTATATCCTTGTAGGTTTCTCTCCAGAAATACAATACAACACATCAGTTATACAAATTCTTAATTATAGACCGACACATCCTATTTTGCAAGTCACAGATTTAAAAAAATGACATGCTCACTTTTTTGCCCCTATTGTTGCAGTAAATTTGGTAGAAAATATATTTGTGCACTTGAATCAAACAATTCAAGAGCTTCCAAACGGAAGCTCAGAGGGGAAAGAGCCTTTTCCACTGCCGGTCCTCACCTCTGGAATGCCCCCCCCCCCCCCCCCCCCTCCCCCTCCCTGTTAGACAAGCCCCCTCACTGTCCGTTTTTAAAGCTCGTCTTAAAACACATTTTTATTCTTTGGCTTTTACCCCAGCGTGAGACTCTTGTCTGGTTTTAGTGCCTTCGTTTCTTGTTGTTTTAACCTCTTATGTTTCGTTTATTGTTTTAAACATCTTATTGTTTTTATTGTTTTAAATGTTTGTATTTTGCGACTTATATTCTTATTTATTTACAATGTACAGCACTTTGTTTCAGCTGTGGCTGCTGAAAAGCGCTCTATAAATAAAGTTGATTGATTGATTGATTGAATGTGAAGTTGTGGACAAAAGTTAAACTTGTGCAAATCTCCAATTCGATATCTGTGACTGCTGGAATTTTCCCCATGAGTCTCAGATTCTCTTTCCTTCAGCAACAAATCACAAATCGCTCCTCCACTGAAGTACTGTCTGTGTGTTCAGTCAGGAGAAAAAAGGTGGCTGCTGATGTGAGATCGACTTATTCCACAGCCAATCAGAGCAGAGGGGCTTTTGTCTACATTGCAGGGTGAGAGGAAGAAGAAGAGTTCCTGTTCCTGAAGAGTTCACTGTTACTGCTGCACAAACCTTTTCACCAAAAAAAATACAGTTTATGGGCCACAGCAAGAATTTAGTTGAAATAGCTAGGTATTTGGATATTCATTATTTTTTGATTTACTCTTGCCATTAAAATGAACATTGCTCATGGAGTTTTTATTGTAGCTCCTAAACTTTACGTCGCTGAGTCCAGATCAGTGAGAGTAGAGCTTTCGTTAACGGGTGGGCTGGTTTAGTCGTTGGCTGCTTTACCAGAGGAAGTGGTCAAAGATGTCCACGTGAAGGGAGTTAGAAAAACCTGCCAGAATCTTAAACATTCTCCTAATAACTCTGTTCGGGTAATGCTCTTAGACCGTTTTCAAACTGGAAACCCTTGAAGTACATTTGGTCCAGTACTTTTTGTACAAGGCTTGGCATCCATCCATACCAAACGGTGTGCTCTGTGACGTCACGCCTCCTTCTGCACATGCAGTCATTCTGGGGTCATTTTGAAGGGGGTCGCGTTTAAAATGCAGTGTGAACAAAGAAATCGGATCTCGGCAAGAAATTAGGATTGAGCATTAAGACCTGCAGTGTGAACGGAGCCTCAGTATCTAGCGCTGCGGACACCAGGAGAGTTGCTGCTTGTTTTTGGACGAGTCACTTAGATTGTCTACAACTTTACCTGAGTTACACTTAGTTCCTCTACAGCGAGGTTGGACCCCATAAAAAGTATGTCAATATTTTAACTGGTGTACTCTGCCTTTGCCCATAGTTAGCTGTGATTGGCTCCAGCGCCTCATGACCCTGGACAGGATACAAGCAGCATAGAGAAGATGGATGGAGGGACTTTACTGTTCCTCACACTAATTCATAACCTTCACAACCAAGTAGCTTTTCCTCACCAAAGACAACCTGTACACTACAACTACATCTTGACCATTTCATATATGCACAATTTTATATATACAAAGTTCAGCTTTGTCATGAGGAATCTGTGCCAGGAGTGGTAACACTTTCCAAAGCTCATTCAGGTGAGTGGATGTTAAAGCTAAGTCTAAAACCAGAATAGTTAAGAGAGACATTGGTGTCATCATAAGTTGGTCAGAAACGCCACAGAAAGTTACTCAGCATATCCAACAAAACCCTCCCACTCTGCCAGACAATGACACATAGGTGTTGGTGGAGGATTTATATGGGACCATAAAATCGAGACAACTTTCAGTTTATCTTTTTTGTTTCAGCACCTGGCAGATAGAAATGATCATCCTGCCAGTGAGTGATAGAGAAGAGGATGAACAGAATCAAAACAACAGAAAGAAGAGAAGCAGAAAACAGCAGGTACAGGGAACATGTTTGATGCATGGTGACAGAAGTGGAAGCACACAGGCGAAACACGAGTCAGTCCAGGCGTGAAAGGAGGGAAACCTGCCTGTCATCGTGGGTGAGGAATCCCAAACATGGCCCTCCCACACCAGCCACCACATATCACACACCACATGCCAAACCTGGAGAAGAAGTGAGAGATATACATAGCACAGGCTGACATTACATTCATTCAGATAAGAGAGTGCTGGGGGAGATAATAAGCTAGCGTGGTGAGATAGACTCGCCTCCTCACATTGACGTGATCACACGTTGCTGCAGAGGCAACAGCAGGGA
Source organism: Blennius ocellaris (assembly GCF_963422515.1). NCBI lineage: Eukaryota > Metazoa > Chordata > Actinopteri > Blenniiformes > Blenniidae > Blennius > Blennius ocellaris. The sequence goes on from NC_137654.1 coordinate 5,433,385, forward strand.
ACTTTCCTGCTCATGTCTGACTGTCAGCAACTAGTTTAATTAATCCTTAAAAGCCATTTGATTTATAATTCTAAAATGGTTTTGTTTCTCCATTTGGTTTTATCTTATACCTAATATAAGACAAGGTTTTATTCCAGGAAAAAGGTCTTAAAAAGTGATGGTCTTATATTTGGGGTCTAAGGAAAAGAGGTGTCTATTCGTCTTTGTCTTGTTTTTTTTACATGTCAGTAAACATAATCTGATACAGTTTGTATTGTCTGAAGATGTAAAAGTATCACTAATATCCAGATAACAGCAACCTGAAAAAAACAAAAAAAATGGAACAAAACAGCGAGCGCTAGGAGAAACATAGATCAAAAGTAGATGAAATTAATCAACTTTCACAAGGATAATTTTAATTTGATGGTTATGAATGCTATTGAAATGTAAAACTGGCAGGCTGCTGTTTTAGCTAAAGTTTTTCTTTTGCTTTCTTTTTTTTTGTTGATGAGGCAAACCTTTGCTTTCTATTGTAACTCTGGTCACATTTTGTCTTTATTTCTATATTAGCTCTTATTTTGAATTGTTTCACCAAAGGTCTTTTAAGAGGATCACGGTCAAACATACCTGTTTGAAGTGATTAGCTGTTGTAATGGCAAGTTACATTATTTTATCATGCATGTGTACAATCGAACGTACTGTGCTCTTGATGTACGGCTGTGACTGTGAATGTACAGCTCTGCCTTTGATTTGTAAATTGACTGCACAAGTTAAAAAATAATGAAGCACATTGTAATGCGCAGAGACTTTGTGTTTATTCAGGGTTGCAGATCTAATATTTACACTATGATATGGTAATTGCATGTAATGGGTGAAGGTGGGTACAGGTTTGGAAAAAAAATAGAAACAAGGAACAATTACTGAACAAGAAACACAAAGAAAGAATGAAGATAAGCAGAGCTATTATTCACCTCAAAGCACAGGAAGTCTCCAGAGTCTCAATATGGCTGATACTGAGTTTAAGGCCAGTGGTGGAGAAGATTCATGCAGTGGAACAGGCTGAACAACTGTGATCGAGATGAACTCTGACTGACAAACTGCTGTTTTTACAACAGTATGTCATCAGTCTAAGGAAAAATCACCCAGACCCAGGAATCAGAGGAAAAACACCCAGACGCCCTGAATGAGAGCAGGGAAAATAAAAATATCTCCCTTTTTAAAGGGGAACCTCCAAGTTAGGGCAATATAGGAGCGTTATTTCCCAGACAACCTCTTCAGACTGACAGTGGCACCTAAAAACAAGTTGAAAACTTTGAAATATTATGTTGTTTTGGGGGGGGGGGGGGGGCGGTTGCAAGAATCTATAGTGAAAAACTTGCAACCTTGTACTATGAATGACAAACATATAAACAGTACTGAAAACTACACAAACAATTAAAATCATTCCGGTACTTGCAGTGAGACTGTAATTTAATGCAGCCTTGATGCAAATCTACTAAAATGCTTAAAAATTTCAAATAAAGAACTTAAAAATAGTAACTCTGCATTATGTAATACAAGGAATGGTGCAATATGTATTGATGTAATAAATGTTCAACTCAATATGTAATAATGCCACATTTTGTAATACAATTATTGAATGTATTTTGTAATTAATTTTGCTGCATACCATGCATTTTTTTTTACACATTGCAACAGTTGTTTCAAAATGGAAACTTTAATCATTTAGTGCATTATGTCATACATGTTGCCTTTTATCTGTAGACATGGTTCTATAATTAATAATGAGAAAAGGAAGTAAGATTCAGTTGGACTCTTCCAACAGAGCAATGGTAGAATGAAGGGCTATGAATGAAGATGAACTTTTTCGATCACGTGCCATTGTGGCTGGTAGATTTTCAAAGTTACAAGCCAATCCGTATTTCCACCAGCCATTTCTTTTTTCTTGAGTAAATTAAAACAGATTGTAAGTGAAACCAGATTGTAAGTGCCTATGAGTGCATTTAATCATTTAACCCGCATTT